>NC_062540.1:1777403-1842403 GCF_022655615.1 Tachysurus fulvidraco
GAAAGAAAGAAAAAAAAA
Organism: Tachysurus fulvidraco; assembly: GCF_022655615.1. Lineage (NCBI taxonomy): Eukaryota > Metazoa > Chordata > Actinopteri > Siluriformes > Bagridae > Tachysurus > Tachysurus fulvidraco. The sequence goes on from NC_062540.1 coordinate 1,777,422, forward strand.
GAAAAGAAAGGTGACCTGAGGTGGCTCACACATACCGACCTTTATATCGTGTCCTGTTTTATTCACAGTGTAAATATGACATGGGTCAGAGGGGGGCCAAAACTTTCTTTGCTGTCACTTTATTAGCTGCACTTTTATGAACACGTCTCCTATAAACCCAAATCATCCATTTAGACGATAAATAAAATAGAGTTTTTAATGATTAAAGCCTTTCTGCGAGGCCTCGGACGCCGGGGGCTTCCCGGACGGAGGTGGACGTTCGGGATACTGTAATATATTACTATCATTTTTTTTTCGTTCTTTGTCTATGACTGAAATGTAAAGCTCTATATGAAGCCCTCATTTCTGGATTTTTTTTTTTTTTTTTTTTTTTTTAATGCTTTCTGTTTTTGTAAGAGCTAAATGTAAAAAAAAAAAAAAAAAGTACATGTTTGAATATTCTCCAGAGTGTTGGTCTCATCTTAAATGTATGCTTTTATCAAATAAAAAAACAAAACACTGAGTTATACGCTGACTTTCTGCATTCATTCGTTATTTCTCAGACACTTTTGAATGAATAAATACTTAAAAATCAGACGTACATAATAAAAAGAAACGGTCTGAACACACAAAAATTAGCTAGCTGAAGATGGCTATACACTGTAAAGAGGTGCCAATATTTAAGGACGTGCGCTTTTCTGCTTTCTTGTGTAAAGCGGTGGTCAAATAAATAAAACAAACTCACTGAAAGGGAAAGGATGCTAGAAATGGCTGGTTAGCATTGTTAGCATACCTTTATAACTCAAGCTACAAGCTATGCTAACAATGGCTGGTTAGCATTGTTAGCATACCTTTGTACTCAAGCTAGGTGTTCCTTAAAGCAAATAAAACAGCTAAGCTATAGCTAAACTTCCCTGCTGATGAAGCGGCTAGCTTAACTTAACTAACAAGAAGTAACTGAGTTAATAACTAAACTAAAGCTACTTTGTCCAACTGAAGATGTTCAATAGCGGGATTGTCTTTGTAGCATTGGAGAATGTTTCATAAAGAGATTTAAAAGAAAACGTTATTTTCGGAGATATCTGACTAGCTGATTAGATTAAAAAAAAGCTAGTTCATAAAAAAAAAACTACCATAATTGTTAAATAAATGTAATGCTTGTACTGCCATTGTCTGTAGCTAGCTAATTATTCCACATCACTGAACACACAGAAGTCTTGTTAGAAAGGATTAGCATTTCAAAACAGCTAAGATTCGAATTAACCAGACACTCGCGCTACGACCAGTCCACAGGCTTCTTTTACTAGCTGTTAGCAGCGAGTGTACAGAATTAATGGCTGACTCTACTGGCTCTGATGCTCCTGTAGACCTTAATCAGATGGATCAATTAAGATGGATTAGAGCTCGTATTGTATCTCCAGGAGCAGAGAATGTGCTTAATCTGCCTTCATACCGCTAAAACATTCTTCTGGGGCCTCATTTGTTTTAGCCTGTGTGTGTGTTTGGGGAAATAAAGCATTGGGAGGAAACTACTGGAACTTTAAGCCCAGAACAAACGTATATGATGAAATATCGGATTAAAGGCCGAATTTAAAGTGAGCCCTTAATTACGGTTACTCTACTGTTAGCGCTCGGAAGTTGTACGCATGGACCGGTTCGTTTAATCTCCACAGAAACCCAGCAGTAAAGAGTGACACCACGCTAATCATATGCTCATGATCCTCGCCACCTGCTCCATCAACACCACTTTCCTCCGTCATCCTGCCACTGCAGCTGTTTTGTTGTCCTTAATGGCTGCTAATCAGTCACATGACTGCCATGCCACCGCGCAGAACCCCTGTGTAATGAAACTAGCGCGCTGGTTTATCAGTCACGCTCGAGAGGAATGCGCAAGCCTGACCGGCCCTTTATGAGTAATGGTCGAGCCGTTCGGGTTTGGCAGCAGGATAAATAGCGGCAGATAAAGCGCTAGCACGCTAACACAAAGTGCACGAGGCAGGCTTCTTTGCCTGTGGCTGAAACATGCATTAAGATGTCAGGAGGCGACGCCTCAGAGCCCACACGGGTGTCGAGCGTGGTCACAGAACACGACTGGTCGCTCTGAACACTGACAGTGAGGCTGTGTAACAAATAAATAACACGAAACAAAGAATTCACGTTTATTATAAAACGTACAAGCAGTTGGACAAAACATTAGCATTTATACATTGAAAATACGGTCTCCCAGGACTAATGGGTAAGCCCAAAGTCCTTCCCAGGCAAACACTATGTAGGGTACATAGACTATGTGCTGGGTATGTAGGGTACATAGACTATGTACTGCACTTATACAGTAGGGAACACTATGTAGGGTACATAGACTATGTACTGGGTATGTAGGGTACATAGACTATGTACTGCACTTATACAGTAGGGAACACTAGGGTTCATAGACTATGTACTGGGTATATAGGGTACATAGACTATGTACTGGGTATGTAGGGTACATAGACTATGTACTGCACTTATACAGTAGGGAACACTATGTAGGCTACATAGACTATGTACTGCACTTATAGTGTAGGGAACACTATGTAGGCTACATAGACTATGTACTGCACTTATACACTAGGGAACACTATGTAGGCTACATAGACTATGTACTGCACTTATAGTGTAGGGAACACTATGTAGGCTACATAGACTATGTACTGCACTTATACACTAGGGAACACTATGTAAGCTACATAGACTATGTACTGCACTTATAGAGTAGGGAACTATTTTGAAACTAAATATGACCTGAAAATGCAAATAGTGCTAATATCATTGTCAGTAACTGCCTGATTCTGATTGGTCAGAAGATGTTGATTTATTGTCTATAAGAACAGTGTACACAGGTTTATGGTGATGGTTTCTGTCAGGTGTTTATTTAAATATTTTAAGGAAGGAGTCTCCAGTATCAGTTCCAAGTCTTCAGGAGTTTATAACTGTAAAGGGGTCAATAGTACAGAGCTGTTAATCGGTGCTGGTGTGAGGATTCTGCTCTTCCCGTGATGGCTGGAGTTCACGCAGCAGTTGGAGGACGTTGTGTGTGTATTCGCTCTTCGCTCGGCTCGTCCCGCTCAGCTTCACGGGGAACAGCAGTGTGTGAGGCGGCTCGTACGCCTCGGGACAGCACAGCTCGCTCAGGGAGAACCAGCACGCATCCGGGTCCAGCTGCATCACGTGGCGGAAAACACTGTCAAAGTAAACATATTAACTAGACCACTTGAACTGAATAAAGGCGCTTGAGGTAACGGATATCAGGGCGCATAAAACCCAGAACGCCACAGAGGCAGTGATGGAATGTCAACAGGAATCTGGTTCATCTCTCTCACACACACACACACACACACACACACACACACACACACACACACACACACACACACACACACACACACACACACACTGCAGTGTGACTTAAACAGGTTACCTTAGGCAAGCTTCCTGTAATCTGATTGGCTGTCTGCAGCTCAGGTAGGGGAGACAGGCTTCTGAGATACGGTCCAAGTCCGAGTCCACTGCTCTCACACATACACACACACACACACACACACACACACACAAACACAATAACAGAAACACAATCAGATTAATAACAGTTAATTAACGGTGATAAACCTGCACCAGCTTCTACTGAGACCCAGACTTCTTCTCCTGTGTGCAGTTGCTCGTTAATATTACTACTTCTACTTTCAGCTTTTCCCGTTAGGGGGCGCCACAGCGTCTGTTTCCACCTAACTCTATCCTCGGATTCTATCGCACCAATTACCTTCATGTCCTCATTTAACACATCCATATATCTCCTCTTTGGCCTTCCTCTTGACCTCTTACCTGCAGCTCCATCTCCAACATCCTTCTACCAATATAACCATCTCAATCTAGTCTCTCCGTCCTTGTCCCCAAACCAGCCAACCTGAGCCGTCCCTCTCGTTCCTAATCCTGTCCATCCTCATCACTCCTAAAGAGAAACTCAACATCCTCATCTCTGCTACCTCCATCTCTGCCTCATGTCTTTTCCTCACCGCTACAGTCTCTAACCCATACAGCAGAGCAAGTCTTACTTACACCTTCACCGTGCCGTCATCAGCGAGGCGTGAGACCGCTCTGTCCCAAAGAGAAGTTTCTCATTAATCTCTAGCTTAGATAATGAGTCTGCTAATCGTTGGGTCAAATTTAATTAGAGATTGTCGTATCCCAGATCACCAGGCCTGTGCTGGATCACGTTTTCATATCATGATCATTGCTTAATGGCTTCAAACAGCTGTTCAACTTAACTCTCGCTGCCTTCCACCAGAGTCATGACGGAAATAATAAATCATGATTACAGAAAAGTGGTTGTGTTTGGGTTGTGTTCAGTTACAGGTTGTGCAACATGACAAAAATATTGTATCACGATATTTCCACAACGGATCGTCGTAACTCATAACCTCGTATAGAATCTCACCTGAAACATCGCTGTGTCTTGTCACGCGCGTACGACTTGTGCTAACGCGAGCGCCGGAAAGCGAAACGTCTGTAACGGAGGATATTTTATGCTGACGGAAATATTGTGTGCTTTTTTTTTTGTTGGCCTTCGTTCTATTCCTTTAAACCCCCCACACTCTGTGTGTCTCTAACCTTTCAGCATTCTCTGAGCTGAGGCTCGGCATTATGAGCTGCGACTGTGAACATCCTAGCACACACAAACACACACACACACACACTAACATACACACACAAAAGCCTCCCACGTTTTCTGGTGGTCTGCTTCCCCTCAGCTGGTTTCAGCCACTCATTAAGGTGTGTTTTAACACATTCCCGCCTTTTCCTCCAGCTAAACAAAGCAGTGAAACAGCGCTGATGTCTCCAGAGGTCAGGAATTAAAATTCATTACGGACTGTTGCAGTAAACATCTCATTCCTCCGCTGGCTCCAGGCCATTTCAGTGAGACACTCACTTTCAAGAGCCTTCTGATCATCTACTTCTAATCTCTCTCACTCTTATCTTTCTCACACATCAAACTGTGTGTGTGTGTGTGTGTGTGTGTGTATGCTGAAGTGTGTGAGCTCCTGACGTCTGCGCTCCAGAGTGAGGAGACACCCAGGGGACGAGTGTGTGTGTGCGTGTGTTGTACTTCACATTGAGATGCACAGGCAGCGTTCACTGCAGCTGTGCTGGTGTTTGCCTCAGCAGTGGTACGAGTCTGCCATCTAGTGGAGCAACAATGTCACTGCAGCACGGTACATAAACTACAGAAATCGATTGTACATATAGGCCACACCTCTGTCTACTTCAGAGACCACACCTTCACCAGGACTGACCTTCACTTAGGACACACCTACTTTTTCTACAAAGAGATCCATAAGCCATGCCTCTTGTCATTCACTAAGACTGACATTCACTGAGGCCACGCCTCCTTTTCCTTCGCTAGCACTGACATTCAGTTAGGACACGCCTCCTTCTTCTTCACCATGACTGACATTCACAGGGTCCACGCCTCATTTTCCACGCCTTACCCAGGTCGAGTCGCACACACAGAGGTCCGAGTCCCTGTAGCACGGCAAGCTGCAGCTTGTACGCGAGTGTGTGTGTGTACATCGGACCGGAGCGAGCGCTCGTCTCTGCCTGACGTGAAAGTGACGACGTGAGCCGAGGCAGGACCTCTTTCGACACTCGCTTCCTCAGAAAGTCTCCGCATGTCTCACCCAAGACACACAACACCTGCAGAGAGACAGAGATGAGTGTATAGATACAGAACACACCACACACCCACACACACCACACCCATACCCACACACACACACATACCACACACACATTCCACACCCACACACCACACACACCAAACACACACACCCACCATTCACACACACCATATACACACACACACACACACCACACAGCCATACCCACACACACACATTCCACACCCACCACACCCATACCCACACACACACACCATATACACACACACACACCATATACACACACACACACACCCAACACACACACACACACATATACCACACCCACACACACACCATACACACACACCATATACACACACACCATATACACACACACCATACACACACACACACCATATACACACACACACCATATACACACACACCATATACACACACACCATATACACACACACACTGTTCTGTACCCTGTAAGCTCGGGGTATTGCGAGCGGGTCATCATTGGTGAGGCGCTGAAGAAGTGCTGGCCAGCAGAGGTGCACCATGGGTAAGAGCTCGTTCTCCATCTCAGACAGCACAATCACACACATCTCAACAATGTCCAACACCTTCACACACACACACACACACACACACACACACACACAGAAATTACAGTTTTTATATATTAAAGAGCAACCCATCATATTTTTGGAATTAGCATCTGTGGAGCTTTTATAAAAAAAAAAAAAAAGGACCAACATCTTCTGACCAATCAGAATATAGAACTGAATGTCACTGTGGTTTAAAGTTCTCTAATGTTCTCTGTGGTTGTTCTGTACGCTACCTTCAGTCGTATTCCCAGGCTGGGGTGAGACAGCAGGTGAACGCAGCGCTCCATCACGTCTTTGGCGAGAGACACGTGTAAGGGCAATTCTGGTTTCATGTCAGGGCCTTCCTCGTCCTCTTCCTCGTCCTCTTTTACCTCAGGAGGTGCTTCAGTAAACCGAGGAACACAAATGTCGAAATGTTACTATTAAAAATTTAAAATGTTACTATTAAAAATTAAATAAACAAGAAAATAAGATAAACACGATAAGCAACAAAACGAAACAAAAACAAATTGATGAATCGATACATGAAAAAAAAAAACATAAAATAAATACAAGATAAACAACAATATTAGACTCACAGCTAAAAAGATGCATCAAACAGCTTTGATGAATAAAAAAACAAACAAACAAACAAACAAACACTGAATGAATCAATAATATAACTAGAATAAGATAAAGATGAGAAACTGTTTTAGATTAGCAGATAAATCGCTCTCACCTTCATCCTCCTCCTCTTCCTCCTCCTCGGCACCGATCCCCTCAGCCAACTCCTTCTGCTTTTTGTAATCTAACAGAAACTGGCGCAGGTTTAGAGTCTGGAGATCCTGTGTGTGTGTGCTGGCTGCCGAGGTCCGGCCGAGGTCTGTAGCGCTGCTGTTAAACCACCTCACTGCGATAAAAAGACGTCAGATATCAGGTGATTTGTAGGTGGGAACACGTGTATGTTACAGGTAGATGAGGTTAAAAGTGTCAGGATGTTTCTAAGATAAAGACTCACTCAGCGCCTTCATTAGCGAATGAAGGACCGCACAGAACTGCTGCGATCTCTGGTCGTAGCTCAGATCCAGAGCCGTGAGAACGTCCTGCACTACGTCGGCCACCAGAGGCAGCAGAGCAGCGTCGGAGTGAGCGAACATGACGGCGAGGACTCGTGGGGCGTGAGGGTGAACGCTGGGTCTGCTCAGATTCAGGGAAACGTCGTTCAGCAGGTAGTCTGCATTGCTGATCACCAGCTCCTTGGGCGAGCTGTAACTACAAGCCACACAAAGGTCATGCATGGCACTCAAAGCTGATTGGCTGATCAGCAGCGAAGTATCCCCTGCCTTCTCCAGCACTGGGTAGAGCGACGTCATCAGAAGCAGGCGGAAATCGGAACCCAGAGCTAAAGCGAAGGAGCCGATCCCTTCCAGCTGGATGCAGATCTGCCAAATGTTGCTGTTCAGCTGATGGAGCGTCGGAGTTTTGGAACTCAACGTCGGCACGAGTTGGTGTGCGCTTCCATCGACTCGGCTTAAAATAGAACGGAGCGGTGAATGACGTTTCTCCTGCTCGTCGTCATCTGAGTCTTCCATTACAGTTGTTAGATGCCAGTTATTCAAACTGATGTATTCTTCAATAATGGATTTGACTGCACATTTTAGGTCCTCGGGACTTATTTTGGAAATCTCTGAATTCTCTGTTTCCCTCCCAACTCCTGCTGCCCCGCAGATGACCTCGTTAAGCACCAGAGCAGCTTGTTTGCGATAAACCGCTGATTCCTTGTAGAGCTCCAAGAAGTGGTCCACCAGTAAATAAAGATTTCCGTAGTGCCCCAGCATCCGGCAGATCCGCTTCAACGCTAGGAAGATCTTGTCGTCTGTAAAATAAAGAAAGTACTTCCTCTGGCGCTGCACCTCGGTGGCATCCGGTGCAAAGTCGGAACATAACGGTGCAAACCTTCTTTCCTCTACGATCCTAACGTCGGTGACATCCAACTCGAGCACCTGCATTAACGCTTTGGAGATACGCTGAAGGTGAACCGCTGATGTCAAGACCAAATCTACTTGAGGACCGAGAATCTTCAGGTAACCCAGAAAGACAGTGAGAACAAAGAGTTTACGCTTGTCGTCCGTCGTTCTCATGAGTCGAGGTAGAGAAGACGCCAAGCTGTGCAAGTTTTCAGACAGGGTATCGGTTAAAGCTTGATCTCCTGAAGCTTGGTTTCTTCTAGATACCTCAGCCAGAACTGTTGAACACCGCTCCTTAACCCGAGGTTCCTCATCATTGACAGCACCAACCAAAGCCTCTAGAAGTGGACCAATGCATTCGGTTAATGATTTGCTGCACTGGGTAAGAAGATGATCTGACAAATTGACCAGTTCCAATCGTACTCTCCAATGTTGGTGCGCTGTGGTAGAAGAGATCACTTTCTGCAACGCCAACGCAAGTCTCTGAGACGTGGACTTGCTCCAAGACGGAGTCCTTTTCACCACCAGCTCTCCTATCCTACCCAACCCGGGTGATTCCTCACTCACTGTGCTGTCATTCTGAAGTTGTTTGTCTGCCATAACCAGGCCCACTGTGGTGTACCAAACCCTCATGGCTTTCACTATAACCTCATGCCCTTGTCTCATGTCTCCGCTAATCACATGGCTCAATGCTCGAGTGATCCCTGGTAGGAATGAGGCCAGCGTACGTCCAAGCAACTTTCTTTCCTCTTCATCTGGTTCTACATGCGTTTGTTGGCAGTCGCACTGCAGGAACAGAGACAAGAGACACTTCAAAGCTGCTGCCTGAACGCCTCTTGCTTTCTCTTGCTCTGCCAAAGCCAAGAACAGCGACACCGCGGATCCCAGTCCGGGAAGCATCGCAGGCTCGTACATCCTGAAAGCCACATCTCCGTAGGCAGAATGCATGAGAGCATCCAGACATCGTAGCACTGCTAACTTCAGCTCCTCTGATGATGGAGCTGGCTTTCCAGGATCTTTTGGACAGCAGAGGCAAAGGCAAAGCTCAGAAAAGAGGTCACGTAGAGATTCCCAGTTCTGGATACAAGTCTTTTCCAGAACGTAAGTCATAGCGTCCATGACAGCTTGCACAACACCCTCACGCTTGGCACCAGGGGTCTTGAGGACAAAGCGGAGCGGGAAGAGGACATAATCCTGAAGGAGTTGGAGGACTCCATCGCTAACACCGCGCAGTTGGCTATTCACAGCCTCTATATTGGACAGCGTAGGCTCTTTGGTCAGCAGGACACAAGAGGGACGCAGGTAAGCAAACGCAATCTTTGGGTCATCAATCTGATAATCAGCCATCCTCCATGAGTGAAGAGATTATATCTAAGAGATGATGAATCGACCGCCTGAAATTATACAACACAAATTTAAGACAGATGATGTATAAGTGCATTACATGGTAATTACTTGTTATATAAAGTGCCCCATCTTTAGATAAAGGGCAAGTGAAATGCTTAAAGGGCAACAATTTAAAAGTGAAAGTGACGTGACATACGGCTAAGTACGGTGACCCATACTCAGAATTCGTTCTCTGCATTTAACCCATCCAAAGTGCACACAAACAGCAGTGAACACACACACACACACACACACACACACACACACACACACACACACACACACCCGGTGCAGTGTGCAGCCATTTATGCTGCGGCGCCCGGGGAGCATTTGGGGGTGTTCGGTGGGCAACTCAGCGGCACCTCAGCCGTGGTATTGCCGGCCCGAGACTCGAACCCACAACCTTAGGGTTAGGAGTCAAACTCTCTAACCATTAGGCCACGACTTCACCCAATTTGGTTACGACTTCACCCAATTTGGTTTTGTAGTACAAGGACACCCTAGAATTTCATTGGACGGACACAAGACAAGTCCAGGAAGAGTCACACACACACATATATATGTGTTCACCCTGAAACCCCCATTTTAGCTTTAGGGTCACTTTAATCTCAGTGACGTCATTAAACCACATTCACTGTATCTTACATGATGGGACACTAAGATTGAGATCTAACACTAATCTGCATCTTCACTGTAGTTAAACAACGAGGAAACTCAACACCACACTTTACCTTTAGTCCGACACGTCGATGAAAACATCACGATTCAGTGACGATTAAAAACAAACAGGAACATAAACACAACCACACGTTTGAAATCCAGGTCTGTATATTATAGCGTCGCGTGAATGTCGACGTCATCGAGACGCGACGGAGTCCGTGTGTTTGTTTACCCAGCGAGTAAAGCGTTTGCGACATAAACATGCGTTGTCCTGCTGAATAAACGCCTTAGCGACACGTTATACGACACTTTGGACGATTAACACGATTCTGCATGAGTTCGTGACAACGTTTGAAGCTTGCGAACTAGAAAGATCAAACTTTAAACAGTTTTTCGGGCTCGGAGTGGACAAACCGGCCATCTTTGCTAATGTAGCTTAGCTTTCTCTGCTCTCCTGGAGTGAAAAAAACAAACTTTCCTGGACTTCCATAAAAAAAGGTTTGTTAGTATGAAAAATTCACTGATATATATTTCACTTGTTGAAGCTCTGCATGGTGTGGAATGTTTTGCCAGCTAATAAGGCGAATGTCAAAATGTGCATCACACGTTACTTTGGACTGAGTCCCAAATCACTTAGTTTTAAGCCCATAAGGGTACTAGATAGGGCGTAGAAAGTGTTCACGTATACGGGGCGTAGTGCACGTATACGGGGCGTAGTGCACGTATACGGGGCGTAGTGCACGTATACGGGGCGTAGTGCACGTATACGGGGCGTAGTGCACGTATACGGGGCGTAGTGCACGTATACGGGGCGTAGTGCACGTATACGGGGCGTAGTGCACGTATACGGGGCGTAGTGCACGTATACGGGGACTAGTGCACGTATACGGGGACTAGTGCACGTATACGGGGACTAGTGCACGTATACGGGGACTAGTGCACGTATACGGGGACTAGTGCACGTATACGGGGACTAGTGCACGTATACGGGGACTAGTGCACGTATACGGGGACTAGTGCACGTAGACCGGGAGTAGTGCACGTAGACCGGGAGTAGTGCACGTAGACCGGGAGTAGTGCACGTATGCGGGTCGTAGTGCACGTATGCGGGTCGTAGTGCACGTATGCGGGACGTAGTGCACGTATGCGGGACGTAGTGCACGTATGCGGGGCGTAGTGCACGTATGCGGGGCGTAGTGCACGTATGCGGGGCGTAGTGCACGTATGCGGGGAGTAGGGAGGTGTTTGGAATTGAGCTGGTCTTTAAGGCTTATCAGTAATCACATTTGCAATAATGCTTTTTAATGACACTTCACAATTCCTTTTTAAACGTCTGTAATTGTGTGATTGTGATGCATGACTACAATGTGGTCTTGTTTTTTTTCTTCCCCAGACTAAACCTTCCTCCAGCACTTCAAGCAAAGCTCAAGCTTCATTCATTCATCCAGCCAGGACATGTATTAACACAGCCGGTCTGCAGTCAGACCCAGAAATTCCCCAGGGTTGTATTTGTTTTTTTAATTTATTTTTTGGTTTATCATTTCACGTCATCATGTCATCGTTTTCTGAGTCAGCGTTGGAGAAGAAGCTGTCAGAACTGAGTAGCTCGCAGCAGAGCGTTCAGACGTTGTCGCTGTGGATCATACACCACCGCAAGCATTCGGGAACCATCGTCCGTGTGTGGCATAAAGAGCTGAAGAAAGGTAAGGGTCAGTACTAGTACTGTCTTATAAACTGCACTTAAAAAAAGTTTACTGATGCTTTGATACATCTAAAGTTTCTGACCCAGCTAAAATACTTTTATTTCTTGAAGGAATTAAATGTAAACCTGTCATTTTAGAATTCTGTTTTTTGTTTGTTTGTTTGTTTGCTTTTTACGTGTTTTTCAGCCAAAACTAGCCGGAAGTTGACCTTCCTTTACCTCGCCAACGATGTTATTCAGAACAGCAAAAAGAAAGGACCAGAGTTCACGCGGGATTTTGAAGGTGTCCTCGTTGATGCCTGCTCTCATGTAGCGAGGTAAGTGTGTCCTGGTGCTTGTGGGAAGGAAATTCTCTTTACTATTCACTGTTTCTCTCTTTCTCTCAGATCTGTCAATCCTACTCTATCCAATCAATATCCTTTTCCTCAACCCTGTCTGTGTCCCTGTCTGTGTCTCTGTATGTGTGTGTGTGTGTGTGTGTGTGTGTGTGTGTGTGTGTATAGAGAATCAGATGATGGCTGCAAGAAGCACATTGAGAGGTTGTTGAACATCTGGCAGGAACGCAGTCTCTACCGCTCTGATTTCATTCAGCAGCTCAAACTGTCCATAGAGGACTCCAACAGCCCCAGGGTGAAAGCAGCAGGTTGGTTCACACACTCATGCTGTATGTACTGTTCTGTGTATCATCTGTGACTGACCAGTATGAGAACTATGTTGGTGTTAAGCTAATGTAAACTTCTAGCTTATTAACACCCGGCAGTCTGGTTTGATTGTTCAAAATGTGTCCTTTTACTGGGACAGACATAGGCCACGCCTCCTTTCGCTGGGACAGACACACGTAGGCCACGCCTCCTTTCACTGGGACAGACAGACATAGGCCATGCCTCCTTTCACTGGGACAGACAGACATAGGCCACGCCTCCATTCACTGGGACAGACAGACATAGGCCACACCTCCTTTAACTGGGACAGACACACATAGGCCACGCCTCCTTTCACTGGGACAGACACACATAGGCCACGCCTCCTTTCACTGGGACAGACACACATAGGCCACGCCTCCTTTCACTGGGACAGACACACATAGGACACACCTTTCACTGGGACAGATACACATAGGCCACGCCTCCTTTCGCTGGGACAGACACACGTAGGCCACGCCTCCTTTCACTGGGACAGACACACATAGGCCATGTCTCCTTTCACTGCGACAAACAGACTTAGGCCACGCCTCCTTTCACTGCGACAAACAGACATAGGCCACTCCTCCTTTTGCTGCGACAAACAGACATAGGCCACGCCTCCTTTCACTGTGAAGACACACATAGGCCACGCCTGCTTTCACTGGGGCAAACACATATAGGCCACGCCTGCTTTTACTGGGATGACACACATAAGCCACGCCTCCTTTCACTGTTTGTGAATGTTATTATTTGTGCCTCACGTTGCGTTTTGCAGCAGATGACGGCTTGAAGAAGGGCTTGAAAAGAACGCTCCAGAAGGTTCAGGAAGAGGAAGAGGAAGATGACGACGATGATTACAGGGCCCAGTATTCTCCTCATGAGACAGACGCCATCGGCCCACAGCTGGTATAAACACGTCGTTTTGACCAAAACTTAGATGCACAAACTTTTCCACTTATTACACATGAAATCAGTCAAAATCTTCAGTGTCTGATGTTTGCTACAAGACGACAAAAAAAAATCACCGAAAAACATAATACATGAATTCAGTCTTCATGCATCTGCTTTTAATCTCATTGGTATTTTCTTCAATATACAATTCTGAAGTGGGAGGAACAACATTCAGGAGGCGGAGCTTAAGATGTTATATTAAGAAAATAATTGACTTTGGTCTTTAACTAAACTGGAATAAAATGAAATGCAGTTTTTTTTTACCGCTAACAGTAAAGGAAACTGCATCGTAATCTGAACTCCGTCTTATGGAAATATTTGGGTTGGTTAATCACTTAACCTCTGTTTGGTGTCTCCTCACATGAGACAGGTTTGATTAAAGTAACAAATGAAATAACAGCTGAACGGTTGCTTTGGGACAGACGGAGGAGCTGATTAAAGCTCTTCAGGACCTGGAGAACGCTGCGTCCGGAGACGCCACCGTGCGCCAGAAGATCGCCTCTCTGCCTCAAGAAGTGCAGGACGTCTCTCTGCTGGAGAAGATCACAGGTCAGGCTCGAGGATAAGACCGTAGAGTCGGACACCGATCATGTCAAACACCAGGATGTTTATCTGTCGGTTCCATACACACGCAGCTAACTTCTCGCTGTAAGTATTGGTTTTTTTGATGTGCAGATAAGGAAGCAGCAGATAAGCTGTCCAAGACGGTGGATGAAGCGTGTCTTCTGCTGGCGGAGTATAACGGGAGACTCGCGGCTGAGCTGGAGGACCGCAGGCAGCTGGCTCGCATACTGACGGAGTACATCAACAGCCAGAAGGAGGCACTGAGCGAACGGGAGAAAAAACTCGAGGTACAGGGTCTTGTCAGGCTCACACACACACACCCACACACCCACACACACACTAATCAGGGGTTTGAACAGCAGCCTGTTCAATACGGCTACCATCAAGCACTCCCTCCCCCCAGCGATCGTTTATTTCCCTTTGTTACAAGATCCATTATAAGAAGCAGCGATGTAGTGAAGTAAAACCCCATAACGAAACAATCGATGAATGGATTGATTTAATCGAGGTTAAATTTCTATTACACCAGTGTGACGTGTACGTAGGACACCAGGAAGACGCCATGCCGCCGAAGGCAAGCGATCAATTATTCATCACGTAAAGAACATTGTTTTTTATTAACTTTTTATCCGTTCAAAGTTCATCAGGATTCATTTTAGCGTTGAGGAAAAAACATTTGAAAAAACATCCGAACCACATTACCTCCTGTAAACATTTATCACTATCAGCTGTTGCTATGGAAACTGGATTAATGCAGTTTAGTAACATCTTCTGAATGATGTGGTGTTCCAGGAGTACAAGCAGAAGCTGGCGCGAGTCACTCAGGTGCGCAAAGAGCTGAAGTCTCACATCCAGAGCCTGCCAGACCTCTCGCTCCTGCCCAACGTCACCGGAGGACTGGCGCCTCTTCCCTCGGCTGGAGATCTCTTCTCCACTGACTGACCGGTTCTCCTTTCGTCATCCCTCCATCCTCAGTCTGGACTCTGATTCCACCGCCACCAGCCGGTCAGCTGATATCAGGCCAAACCCTCACACTCTGGCCTTGTGTTCAGGTTTTAGAAGGAAAAAAAAATCATCAAACAGCGAACGTGACCGTGACTCTGCCGTCTCATCATTATTAGTGGATTTTTTTTGTTTTTTTGGAGGTTTTACTGCTTTATTTGCTTATTAATAATCAAACAAGGAGTCTGTGTGACCTGCTTTTTTTCTTTATCTGCTCAGTTATAAAGACTAGGTAGCTGAAATAAAGGAAATACACAGCTAAGTGACCGACCCTCAGCTTCATCATCATCATCATCATCAGGATGGAGCGTCTCCGTCAAAGGCTGGGCGATATACCCAAAAGTGTTGTGTTATCTTCTACATTCTGTAGAGAAATCGACGTTCAAGTGCATATGTGAAAGTTTTATGTTGAAGAAACAGAAATAGTTCAGAAAAAAAAAAATACAGGATCAATTTCCTGTTCAGGCTCCGCCTCCCATGGTATAAAGATGAATGAACTTAAAATTTACAAGTTATATTGATGACTATTTAATAGATAAGTTTGAAGGAAACATTATCCTTCAAACGGCACTAAATATCACGGAACATCATCCCTCCTGAAATCTCTATATGAACTATGTTTTTGCCTCCGACTTTGTTGAGAACAGATAAGAAAACGATGACACTTTCGCTCGTATCGCCCAGCCCCGGTGTACGCTACTGACTCCGCACTGTGGTTAGTGTTCACGTGAGCACGTGTGTCTACTGTACGTAGGATTTTCTCTTTCTGAAAGCAGGTATGTTTTATAGTAAATTGTCGAAAACTCTTCCCCGTAGTGGCTAAACTGAAAGCAGTCCAAATTTGAGCTGACAGTTCATGACATGTTGGAATGAACATTAACAGCAGGTTTTCACTAAAGAAACTGTCTCTGTTCTTTTTTTTTTTCCCCCTCCGAATTATGTTTGAATGGAAAAACAACAGCCTGATTTTCACAAACTCGGATCTGTTCCTTGCATTTGAATCTCAAACATTCACAAATATTTTCCTCTTCAGTTAAAGCGCTCAATCAACAGACGCCTTTTTCCCATCTTCACTTCCATTTTGTGATTAAAGGTGTCCTCTGAAGCTGCAGTCAGCGCTTAGGAAGAAGGGAGAAAGTTTAAAGGTGCGGTCTGTAATATTTCAGGTTCTTGATCCTTTGGTAACGTTCTTTAGGCAATGCAGAGGTACACTGTTTAAAAAGAAAAAGCTTCATCGTCATTGCTTTGCATTCCTTCCTAACCTAAGAAATACGACTTAATAATCCTGAGGTCATTTTGAGCAGAAAGAATAAAATCAGTTGCTAAATGCGACGATTTCTTAGTTACTCGCGAGTAACCGCAACGTAACGATGGCTCGTTGCGGCTATAACACGGTCGTTCCCTCGACAGCCTCGCTTCGATTCTCTCTTAACCTCGATAGGACAAAACTAACGTAGCTTTTCATGTTACAGAGAAACTGCGAAGCACGAACTCCTCTGTCCGTCAAGTCGCACCGAGCGAACGTGAAGCAGTTTGGGTCAGCACCAAACGAAGCATTTATTCTTCGATGGTTATATTACTGTATCCGTGCACGTTGGTCAGTTTATCGGAGGAGAAGTTTATCACTAGTTTCCGTTTTCCTGGAGCTGTGGGCGTGAACTCGAATTCAGCAGTCGCGAGGTCCTCGGGGTCGACTGTCCCAACTCTGAGCGGGAAAAACACAGATATGCCATTGTAAATTGGTAAGATTACAAGGAAATTTGGTACAAGTAGTTTGCTTGGCCAGAGGTTTGCAAGTTTACTGATTTCATTACTGGTGTCGTCAGTGTACAATTGAACCGTTTCTATTTCAAAGAGTCCTATTAAAGCTATAAAGTACCATGTTTTAAAAAAACCCTAATCGGATCTTCCTGAACTATGGACAATCTCTGGCACATAATGAGTATCGACCTACTCTTTGGTGATGGTCGTGCCGTCCGTCAGGTTGGCTCCGTGTAAAGAGAAGACGCAGTTTTCCAGCGATTCAGGCAGAGGGTTTTGCATGATCACATTAACCAAAGCAGGAAGACCTACTTTAGGATCCCTTAGAACCTTCAAAGGAATCAGATTCACATTATTTCCTTAATGTACATAAATTTAGCACATCCAATCTCAGAAACGACAGAACGTGTTGTCCGTACCAGGATGATAACGGAAGGGTTTTCCAGTACTATGGTCTTTGCTGCTCTTTGTAACTCCTTGGACTCCAAGTCGATAAGCAGAGCGACCAGTTTGATCATTCTGTCTTGAGTTATAGCTCTTCTATACCCTGAATATTTTAGGCGAAGTGTTGCTTTACTTCCTGAAATGCAATAAGGTAATAGACAGTATTGTGTTATGTTATTAAGCTTGTATTATTGTATTATAAGCTCAGCAACATCGCATTGCAATGTGAAGGGAAATGTTCTGGCAAGACCTTGATGGGTACCTAGGACCTAAATTTGAGGATATAGACGATGAGATCACAATCGAACGATCTGGCCTATAACGAATATGCTGCCAGATTCTTTTATGAAGGAAATAGTAATCTTAATGTCGCTACCTTTTGCACTTACTGTACATAGACAAGGTGAAATTGTCGGCGCTTACCCTCTGCCGGGGCCAGGTTAACCTCACTGAGCTCTGTCAGGCCACACGTCTCCCCGAGTTTGCCGTTATATGACACAGCCTGGGCGTAAAACATCAGGCGGCAGTTCTTTGGGGTGTCCGTGTTGTTTAGGACCCGTGCATAGACTTCAAAGTCTGAACCCACCATCATACCAGGGCTCAGTTTTATCTTGACGTGCAGGCCGGGCACTTCCTCATTTTGATTTAGTCGGTTTACGTGGTTGGCCTTCTCAAACACCTGTCTCTCCTCTTTGGAACCTGAAAAGGATCAATGCTTTTCATTTTCCTAAAGTACAATAGTGGTAGCCTTTGTCGTGGGATTTGAAAATTACTTCCATTTTAAAATATGCACTATAGAACGTCCATTTTACCTTCAGGGTATTTGTAGTGATGTGTGATGTCCTCTCTCTCATCTGTGCCCACTGCTTTGGTGCTGATGCATTGGCCCACTTGAGTAGCTGATCCTCCTACTTTTACCACTTGGTCATCACTCAGGCTTATGTATTCCACCACATCTGCGTTTACCTCGGCGTAAACGAATGCAGCGTCGTACTTTGCACTCAGGTCACCTTCCTTCACTGCTCTTACAGGGACTGGACCACAGCAATGCATGCCTGATTGAACAATGAAGAAAAGGAACCAGTTTTATTTACTATATTCTTTGTTTCCTGGGTTAATTCTGACCTCCAGTTTCTGTCAGTGCAGTGTTTCCCATATTGTCCCAGTATATGCATGGAATAGCTCCAGGTGTCCCAAGGTTCCTCCCACCTCTAAAAAAAAAAACCTTTTGATTTGCAGCTCTAACTTGCCCCTAGGGTATGTGTGAATGTAGGAACATGGTATGTACATGGTTGAGATGCCAATCAACCTACCATGCCTGTCTTTGGACCGGGGGAGGAACCCGGAGTACCCGGAGGAAACCCCCGATGCACGGGGAGAACATGCGAACTCCACACACAAGGCGGAGGTGGGAATCGAACCCTCAACCCTGGAGGTGTGAGGCAAAAGTGCTAACCACTAAGCCACCGTGCCTCCCTATGGACAAATGTCCATTTATCTTATTTAATTGAGGATCTCTACCATCACTTGTTCCTTGTGGTGTGGGATCACTGGCCTGCCATCCCTCGTACCCGAGCCTAAGGTCAGGACGAGTCATCCAGCTCTCTACCCATACATGGAAGTTCCTGCACAGATAATGCCAGCGGTAGTTTAATATGCTGGAGTTTAATATGAAGACTACATTCTATAAGAAAATCATGAAAGCATTATTTGTTTTATATTTAAAGACTATTTTGGTATATCACCATATTGAGTCATCGCTTATATCCTCGTCGATCTCGTTGTAATAGCGTTCAATGAGCAAGTTGCTGTTTGCGTCATGAGCTGATTCGTAGTTGGTGACCACTCGGCAGGGGATACCCAGTGACCGGGACACTGCATACAACAAGATGTTTTGAAAAAGAGTGATGGTTAGCTCCAAATCAATGCTTTTAATAGTGTAACAACTGGATAAACTGATTATTTTAATCACCTGAGCATGCCACAGCAGCAAACACCCAGCATTGGCCATATCGCACGCCTGTGCAATTCTGTTGGTTCCACTGGTGTAAAATAGCACCACTGTCCTTCCATGTAGTGGGTTTGATTCCCTCCTCATAATCTCCTGACCAGTTCCCCACCAGAACACCTTTATCATCATTGCTGTTTATCTGATCCAGGCAGAGAGAAATACGGCATTTAATGTGATATTTATTAGAAATGTATCCCACAATCCCATGGTTTAAAGTACACCATTAAGCTAAATTATAAAACATTGTATGGGCTGGTGCTCGTGTTGCTGGTTAATGCTCACCATGGCACTGATGACTCGGGTCAGATAGACAGGGCTTCTCCTGTCTGAACAGTCCTTCACTGGGTCCTCCATGTGCTTTGGGTTTTCATCCAAAACTCTGAGACAGATGTCCAATATACCAGGCTCGAACTGCACATTAACAGTATGTTATGTTTTTGTTATACCGTGTTATCAGTCAGCTCTTGAACTCATGAATCTAGGACTAAAGATGAAATGTTCAAGATAATATCAAGTCCTATTCTACTTTAGACACCATTTTGGGCTTACAGGGTCTGGACCTGAAGAATCTTAAGAATCCTTTACAGCCAAATTTTTTGCCAAATCTAGCTTGTTTACACCTGTATTTTGCTGAGTTTCCAGTTTTTTAGATTAATTAAACCTTGCATCCCAATGTTGGTCAAGAAGGTTTAGATCTGAGGACTGAGCAAGTTCTAGGAACCACGTCCTAATTCAGCAGTGCGATGAGACATTCGCAAGCTGAAAATATCCATCCGTAAACATCAGACAAACAAGACACCATCAGTTATAAGCTGATAAACTAGCCATCAGCGATACATTTCATATCACACGAAAGCTTCTTAGACTCGTGTTGCTCGTTATAAACCATCTTCATTTCAATAATCCTCAGTAATTCACAGTGGAGAATTTCTGGCACCTTGTTTATACATATAGTTTGCAAATGAAATGATAATCTAACAAACAACATAAGTACGGGTCGTGCCACCACAAGCCATCAGAGCAGCTTCAGTGTACGCTTGTCTGGAATTTTACTGGATTGATGAACAGGTCAAGGCACATTAAAGCTGTTCTGGTCAATACAGAGACTGAGTACCTGTCCGAAGGTCCATGGGAGTATAGTGATGTGTTTGGGCTTTCCACGGTAGATCAGTCCGTCCTGAGACAGGACATACTCCTGCCTCTCAGCCTCACTCGCCAAATACACAGAATCTCCTGTTACAGCCCATAAAGAGAAAGTTACCCTGTTGTTCCACCACTTTAATAACCATTTTATATCTGGGGCAGGATAATATAACATTTTACCAAACCAAAATGATCTTACTCTTGCACCAGGGGTTAAAGAGAAGCACAAACTGGCCCAAGTTGACTTCCTTTACTTCCTTGCTGACCTGCTCAAGGACAAGTTGATACAACCCTATAGGGGCATCAGGATGAGAGCCAATAGAGAGTGATACGCTGCTCTCAGATGCTACAGATGCTGTCGCACTCCAGCGGACTTTGGATATAAATTTACCGAGTCCGAATTTGACAGCAGTGTCTGCAATTTCAGAGGGGTTTGGCCCTGAAAAAAAAACAGCTGGTTAAATGCAATACAAGTATCACACAATGTCATAAATCCATTACACAATGCTAACCAGCCAGTGAGATGACCTGTAGAGCAAGTGACGTACCTGTAGTGGCGATGAGGTTGATGTTGCTTCCATGTTGAAAGTGTGAGCCAGCTCGCAAGTACAGGGTGATGTTAAAGGGTTGACCTCTCCTCACTATCAGTCTGTCTACTCCATTCAGCTCTGTGTGGTGTTCGTTATTGTTCACCGTGCACTGCAAATCAACACGCTCTATCTCCAGCACTGTGAGCGCTACGGAAGATTGAGAAAGGCTAGCACACACTCGCGTACTAGCGCACACTCACATTTCCAAGTTTCCATACTTGCAAACTGAATAGAAACTGTTTAATTACAAATGAGCCAAAACGTTTGTATAATTCACATGTGACTAGAGTATGCTTTCATTAGCATACTTGCATACAAGGATACTTTACATTTGTGTACCGAGAGTATGAACGATGTCTGCGCTGATATATTTGCATACTTGCAGACCAGCTTACTGATATATATATGAGCTGGCACATGGAATGTATTGTACAAATTACTGAATCAAAGAATGTCTAAGCATACGTGAATACTGGCATAATATCTTCATATCCACCACGCTGGAATCCTTTCTTGCTTGTTTGCGTATCCACCATACTAGCATTCTTGCCTATTTGAATACTATTAGCATATCCGAATACACACATACTTCCTTATTTGGATACTAATTGCATATCTGTCATACTTGATTACTAGCTTCCTTACTTAAATGCATGCTATTTGAATATCTGCCGAACCAATTCAATACTATTTGCATATTGGTTTATCTTGCAAAAATTATGCAAATAATTTTTTTTTTAATTTTTAGGTTTTTTTTAATGTAATGGCACTCTAGTGCTCCGTCACTCCACCACAGACGTCTTTAGCCTTTTCCTCAAAGGGAAAAGGTGTGTTGGTGGCTTTTATTACATCTAAACAGGAGACACACCTGACAGCAGACTGCAGATTGAGTGAAAGTGACGTGACGTGACGTACGGCTAAGTACGGTGACGGATACTCAGAATTTGTTCTCTGAGTTTAACCCATCCAAAGTGCACACACACAGCAGTGAACACACACACACACACACCGTGAACACACACCCGGAGCAGTCTGCAGCTATTTATGCTGCGGCACTCGGGGAGCAGTTGGGGGGGGTCGGTGCCTTGCTCAAGGGCACCTCACTTGTGGTACTGCCGGCCCGAGACTCGAACCCACAACCTTAGGGTTAGGAGTCAGACTCTCTAACCATTAGGCCATGACTTCCCCAAATTGATGTGATCTGATTAAACAACTGGAATCAGCTTGTGGCTCCTGCTCAGGTGGAATTACTCAGGTGAGGCTACACAGACTCTTTGTGGATAAGATTCTCTGTTCTTTCATACTTTTGAGTAAGTAAAAAAAATAAAAAATTTATATATATATTTTTAAAAATTCTTATTGTTCTGTAGTCAAACAACTAAATTGCTAAATAAATCGTTTAACCCTCGTATGTCGTTCGGGTCTGTGGGACCCATATTCATAAACATCAATAGTTTTGAAAAACTTTGCTTCCTTGTAAATTTGTTGATTCATTTTATTACATTTTATTAAAAAACAACAAAAAACGAGCAGCGCTTTAATTCAAAAACGTGATGTAATAAAGTTAAAGGGCGAATATTAACCATATTCTGTTATATTGCTTGTAATTGGGATGAAGTAAACATCTCTAGAGTATTTTAACATCAAATTTTTGATTGTGTTGAACCCAAAAACGCAGCGGGTCAAACAGACCCACGAACACCGGCTGAGTAACAAAAATACGAACGTCATACAAGGGTTAATCAATTAATTAATAAATCAAATTTACACAATAATTATGAAGTTATGTTAATTTCCATTTATTTTCATCAATCTCAGGCAGTATTACCGATACGAGAAAAAATGAACTATAAAAAAAATATATATATATTTCCATGATGTTGATGTATTTAAATGAAGCTGGAGGTGCTCCTTCACGGTGGACTGATATCACCTGAAGATCCACATTCACTGTTTCTTCTGTGAGATTTTCCTAATGTCCTTTCTGCTGGTTTTTCAAAGCACTACACAGTTATAAAACCAGCTCCATGAAAATGGGCAAACATTTTCACCTTACCTTGATCCATACTGTCAGTTTGTAACGCTCAGCTTCCGAGACTCCGAGTGTGTGTGTGTGTGTGTGTTTGTGAGCTAACTACTGCTGAGGTCACAAGAGGGTTATTTATGGCTTAGCTAATTTTACTGCAGCACGTCACCTTTAAATATCTTTATTTATGGTAAGTCTTGCTAAGCAGATGACTAACAGGAATATATCAGATGCACTTTAGATGAAGAAGAAGCTTTCATTTGCTATATTTAAATTACAGTATTGTGGAATTAAGAAGTATTGTGAAATTAAGAAGCTGGAGTCAGAGCACAGGGTCAGACATGGTACAGTACAGAGAGGAGTAAATTAAGGGTCTTTATCCACCACAGTCTTCTTTTGCTGGTGTAAAAGTGTTTAAGAATAAAGAACATAGAAACGTTCGTGTTAAATATATACACGTTCGTAGATAAACGTTAAAGTATAAATTATTAGTTAATTAATAGTTAAATGTATAAACGTGGGGACACGGTGGCTTAGTGGTTAGCACGTTCGCCTCACACCTCCAGGGTTGGGGGTTCGATTCCCACCTCCGCCTTGTGTGTGTGGAGTGTGCATGTTCTCCCCGTGCCTCGGGGGTTTCCTCCGGGTACTCCGGTTTCCTCCCCCGGTCCAAAGACATGCATGGTAGGTTGATTGGCATCTCTGGAAAATTGTCCGTAGTGTGTGAGTGTGTGAGTGAATGAGAGTGTGTGTGTGTGTGTGTGTGTGTGTGCCCTGTGATGGGTTGGCACTCCGTCCAGGGTGTATCCTGCCTTGATGCCCGATGACGCCTGAGATAGGCACAGGCTCCCCGTGACCCAAGAAGTTCGGATAAAGCGGTAGAAAATGAATGAATGAATGAATGAACGAATGTATAAACGTTAAAACGTCCAAATCCTGACAAAATTCCTATGCTAATTCTATACATTCTGAAAGTGTTCTGCAAACCTGAAAGTTCTAGCAGAGTCCATTCAGAAGTCCAGTGTAACTCAGTGTCCTCCATTTAAATCACCTCATTGATGAAGCCCTCAAACAAAAGAGTACACAACCGATTTCCAATCATTATGAATAAAGTCACCAGTGTCCCAGCCAGTCATTTACCCAGTAACACTTTATTTTTAACAACTTTTCAAATCAATTTCAAATCTTTTACACAAACAAACATTTGGCTTTCTTTGAGTAAATAAATGTGATGGTGTTCAACAAAGTGATTCAGTTACGCACATGCAGAAAAATGCTATACAACAGCAATGTACAGTGTTTTATTATTCTTTTTTTTTTATTCAAATAGAAAAAAATGTTTAAAAAAAATCTGTAAAACAACTGTTAATCTGACATATAAAGGCTTTAGAAAATCACTCCACGCAAAAATAGAACTTTTTTTTTTAACTACAATTCAATAACATGTTTCTTAATCATCTCTTTGTTCAGCGAACAATATTTCCAGCAGTAAAATTAAATTATTATACGGACTAAGCTTTACTCGGTGCTGTTTTTTTTTGTTCTGCGAAATTGTTTCAGACCCGTTTCCTATGTAGCCTTCGGTCATTTTGTACGATTCTGCGGAATGATCAGTTACCTGAGGCGTGCAGCATGACGGCTTTTTCTGAGCGATGTTTACATTGAGCTGTGGTGATGTATGACTTATAGGTTTGACATACGTGCTTTAAGACTGAAGTTTTTATGAAATCCCCACAGCAACAGGGTATGACATCAGCTGACCGCAACAGACTTCATACAGACTGAATAGAAATGTGGCTTTTTTAATACAGTATATATATAAAATCCTTATGGGTGCCAAAACTTTTGCAAAAATGCGAAAAGAAAATATGATTACAAAAAAGGAAAGGTGATTCCTCTCTGCTGTTTGCGGTTTTCTACTTATTGTGTGTAATATGAATATTTTTGGTAAAGGATGCCAATATTTCTTTAGCTAATTAGTTTTGATAGTTTGTTCATCCAAGGTTGTGTCTCAGAGTCTAAATTATAGCTATCGTTTTTATAGTGATATATATGGTACGTTAAAGTTCTATTCTCGCTGTGACATCAGTAGAGCATCAGTAGAATGTTTACTTAGAAATATTTATGGTATATTCAGAACAAATGCCAGCACCGTTAAGCAGTGAACGAATCTGTTCTCTAACCTTCTGTGAAATAAGACTTGTGTATATTATGTGCTGTGCTACTGAGGCCCTGTTTCCTGGATAGAGCAGGTGACGTTTTATGCATCTGGGGACCAGCAGGCGTTGTGAAACTCCTTCCTGTAGCACCGCAGGAACCCGGGGAACCATACACTCGTGATCCGTATGGATCTGTATGGAAACCGCTAGGAGACAAAGAGCCACGGCCAGAGGAGGAAGACGATTGGCTGCCCGAGGTCGAGCTTATCGATTCTGGCCGTGGCAGCTGTGTGTCAATTTGGTGTTTGG
Organism: Tachysurus fulvidraco; assembly: GCF_022655615.1. NCBI lineage: Eukaryota > Metazoa > Chordata > Actinopteri > Siluriformes > Bagridae > Tachysurus > Tachysurus fulvidraco. The sequence continues at coordinate 1,803,045 of NC_062540.1, forward strand.
GTGCTGTGAGATTTGGAGATTTTAATCCTTCGGTCTCTGTTACACAAAAAAACAGCATAAAAGTGATCAAATACTGAATTGCAGAGGAATGTATTTTAACTTGCAGTAAAACATTCATAAGTATTTAACTATAATTGACTGGCAAAAAAAATGTTTACAAGTACAAGAAAGTACCCAAACACGATTAGCTGAGACCAGAGGTCGTCTCGGGTCTAAAGAAATGTACCCGACCAGAAGTGACCCGAATCACATTTTACCCGAACCCGAGACAAACCTGAAAAAATTAGACCCGAGTCCGACCCGACCCGTTGGCAATTTTTTTTTAACCCGACTGGACCCGAATGTTACATAAGTCTACACTAAACTAACCGCTACAGAGTGGATTCAATATGATTGACAGGTCTGTTTCAACGAAAATTAGCTTACCGCCAGCCACACGTCGCCAGCCACATGTCGCCAGCCACATGTCGCAAGCGGTCTTGGCAAACAGAGGAAAGGTTGGAAAAGGACTCGAGTCGATGCACACACACGAGATACAGTAGTTTGGGTCTTCTCGGGTCCGTTCGGGAAAATCACATTCATATTAAATTACCCGAGACTCGATGCCGCTATTATTATACCGACCCGTGTCTGAGGTACACGTGAAACTTTTAGACCCGAACCCGCTCGGGTCTCAGGTCGGACCTCGGGTTTTCGGATCTAAGGACCCGTGAAGACCTTTAGCTGAGACTCTTATAATATAACGTTATACAATTTATCTACAAAATCTGCAGATCTGTGGTGCATTTTTGCCTCAACTTTTGCTAGTGGCACAAAATTGAGCAAATGTCCAAGATGCCAACCTTCATCATTTTTTAAAGCTAGTATTATATATAGGATTCATACAAAAACCCTATCTTTATTGGATCCTAAACCTGGATTTTGAGAGATACCTCCTTCTTGGAGAAAGCAGGTGATGGTTCTTTCATGGACATCTGGCTCAATTTTCAAGAACGGCTTACTACCCATTCCCATGAACACCTGCTCCTGTCTCCGCAACTCTGCAAAGAAATCCATTTGTAAAAATTAAATGACACTCCACAAAGTTGTAACCAACATTAAAGCACCGTGTGAGTATGGTGTCTGTTTTATAAGAAATCACTCTCTTTCTCTTTTGCTCTTCATCTCTCTGAATCTCACCTCTGTTCTTCATGGCCTGTTCCCATAAAATGCGCTCCAGGTCTGCAGTCCAGGCCTCTTTCAAGTCCTGTCTCTCTGCCTGAAGCGTATATGTGTCCTGAGCTTTTCTTCTTCTGAACCAGATCTCAAAGCATAAGCCACTCTGCCCACAGTTCTGGGTTAATCCAATGTCACACGTCTGGAACAAAACCAAATACACAAACGTGCAGTGGATTCGTTCTAATATGACGTTAATTAAGTACCAGTCGTTCTTTACATTCTAAATGATGTGCAGTAGATTCATAACAGGCTTCATATCATTTATATTATGGTGAGGGGCTGCATTTGTGAAAACCTTTCATGCCCCTTTTCCACCGAGGCAGTTCGAGTGCAGGTTCGGAGCCTAATTTAGAACCAGTTCTTTCTGTTTCGACCGCCAAAGCACCAGCTCTGAACCAGGAAAAGTGGTTCTTAAGTAGCACCAAAACGTTGCTGGACTAGACTTAAGAACCGCTTGTGTCAGGAGCTGTGGGCGGGGCTACTGTTAGTGCATTTGATAATGTACCTTAAGTGTACTAATGTTTAATACACTTTTACTTTACCGCGATATGATACATTATCAGCACACATGACAGTAGGTAGCTACATGCTAAGGCTAAATTTTTTTCTGTGTTAACGATAAAATAACGTTATGTACTTTATCGATTACAACTTCCGTTTATACAGATTACACGGAGCTGCACGTACACGTTTTATTCGCCGCGTTAGGATGCTGATGTAGGTTCGCAAAGCCATGAGCATTAACAGTAAAGCAACATCCGCCATTGTTGTTGTGTTTGCCGCTGCTGCGCTAACGTTGCTGGGACACGTGACACGTATACAGTGACGTCACTCTCGGCGCTGTGATGGCTCTCTAGCCGGTGGAAAGGCAAACCGGTTCTTAGAAGGTTCGCCAGTGGAACCAACTTTGAACCAGCACTAGCGCTAGCTCTGAACCAGCACCCGGTTCTTTCCGGTGGAAAAGAGGCATCAGTGAGAGTGTTACCAACTTTACCAAATTTACCTTGAAAGACTGTTTGTAGACATACACATCATCTCCACGGTGTGTTTTCTTTGTCTTGGTGAACAGAATAAGATCCTGGAACAGAAATACTCGGCGCAAAACACGCTTCTTGCGAAACGATACGTAGAGCTCATCTTGGCGAATTAACTGGCCTTGTTCCTGCAAGTTCACCTGAAGGAAAAAAAAAGGTGTAGCCATCAGGTCCAGAGGTGTGAAACAACTCTGTCATTCCCTCTCAGCCTTCCACTTTTCTTACTCACATCACAGTCCTGGATGGCGTCCATGGTGAGCAGGTCATTTCCGTGGCGTAGTTGGAATCGGACCACCTCAGCAGCACCCTGGATCTCCTTGCGCTCTGCAACGTGCTCTGATCCACATTCCTCCAGCATCTCCTGCAGCAAGAGGCTGTACTTACTGATCCTCTGCACTGGTTTCAGCAGGTAGGAGGATAGATCCATGCTGTCTCCCAACTCCAGCTGCTTACTCTGCATGAATGTAGAGTATTTATTTGGATATTGATTTTACTCTTATATGCATTATCTGATTAAGTTTGATCCAATGATGTCTACGTTATCGTTCATATGGTGGCTCAGCCAAACTTCACCTGATTACCAGAAGTTGGAGTTATATTGATTAGTACATCTAGAATCATATTATTTTTGATTTGATAAATGACCTACAAATAAAAGTTCCTCTGTGAGCTTCAGCCCAATATGATGGTTACGTTTAATAGACTTCTTTGTTATAGACGTTCCTCACCTTGAAGAACTTATGCTGTTGGATCAGAGCATCTGACTGAGGCTTGTTCTTGCTGTAGAGAGCGTACAACCCAAAATTCTCTTTCTGCACTCAAAAACATTCATCGAAATGACACAAGAACAACAAAGAGATAAGAAAAAAGAAATAATAACTTACAGCACAACAAAACATCAGCCCTGGTTTGGAGGAACTCACATGTCTGAGAAAGCAACCGCCCACTTGGAGTGGTTCAGTTTTGCAAGCCTCAAGCTCCTGCAGGAAGTAACCACAGTGGAAGGCATATAGATTCTCCAGGTTTCCAAAGATCCTTCCACGCTGGCCTCTCAAGTCTGGAGGCACATTTGGCTGGGCCAGCAGGGGGAGATAATGAGTCAGGATGTAAGCCAGAGATCTTACATACTCCATCTCTGTCAGCAACAATTCGTCCATGATGCACTGCAGTCTCCTATGAAAGAAACTGGGATTTCAGAAGATATGTTCTTACAAATAAGGCAGAAATGTGCTTACAGGTGGTAGATCTGTAACTGTGTGTGTGACTCTTAAACTGAGAAAGCGCAAAAGAAGTAGAAAAAAGGAAAGGACAAAATGTCAGGTGGACTAGTGATATAACTTTGCTTTGTAATTGTGTTGATTATTCATTCATTCATTCATTCATTCATTCATTCATTCAGTTTCTACCGCTTATCCGAACTACTCGGGGTTACAGGGAGCCTGTGTCTATCTCGGGCGTCATCGGGCATCGAGGCAGTATACACCCTGGACGGAGTGCCAACCCATCACAGGACACACACACACTCTCATTCACTCACGCAATCACACACTAGGGACAATCTTCCAGAGATGCCAATCAACCTACTATGCATGGACCGGGGGGAGGAAACCGGAGTACCCGGAGGACACCCCAGAGGCACGGGGAGAACATGCAAACTCCACACACACAAGGCGGAGGCGGGAATCGAACCCCCAACCCTGGAGGTGTGAGGCGAACGTGATAACCACTAAGCCACCGTGCCCCCCTGTGTTGGTTATTTTTAAACAAAATAGACCTCAAACATGGAATCAAATATTACTTTAAAGTAGCAGAGCTATTTATTTACTAAAATATGTTCTATTAATATCTTATATTCTAACAATATTATTGTGATCATACATATTGCTGCTTTCAATGCCAGGACTTGACATGGTGTTTGCTGCTTCATTCTCCCAGCTAGCATTCTCTTCCGAATGGGAAGAGCTTCCAGAACGTTGTATTGGGTTCTGGATCACTGAGGTCTGAGTTTCAGAGCAGTTAGGTCTTACGATTTGGGAATTGGAGCAGATGGGTGGTGAGGTCTTAGATTCAGTGAAAGTAAATGGTAGGATCGGAATCTTAGAGGAACCGGAAGCTGAAGAAGAATCTTCCTTAGTGTATTTGGATGAGTTGTGGTGCCAGTTGAACCACTGGCAACCAACGGTTTCAGAGCCTGCAACTGTTGCTTGCCTGTGATCATGGGTTGTTTTTCTGGTTGACCTCTGGTCAGTATCTGCAACTGGAGCCATTTTGGGCCCTTTATGTCCTCTACGGGATTGTCTGAAGTTGAAGTTGAAGCAGGTCACCGTGCCATGGATGCTGTCTCGGTTATGCCGGACTTTGTCTTCTGTGCTTTCAGGTTGGTCCTTGTGTGTGTCAGGTTGTGGAAGCATTCGCTCTACATCAGTGCTCTCCTTTCCTACATTACTGTGCCATTGATACTGTAAAGATACAGGTACCGATGGTTGCTCCAACTCCTGCAGTATGTCCTCCAGTTGCCGACTGACCTCCTGACACCTTAGCCAAGTCATGTTCCACACCTTCCTCCCCCAGGGGTTCTGCAGAGACCAGGCCTGGGTCTTTGCTTCTTGGAAGTGTTCAGGGGAAAACTGGCTGAGCTTTTCATGGCATTCCTGAAGATTAGCCAATTTCTCTTGATGATTCATGTACTGCAGTCTCTCTTGTTCCAACTGCTGAGAGCAGTCTATGACCACCGCAGTTGCCTGTCAAAGTTAAAAGGGAATATACCGATTAGATTAAGACAACAACCCCAGCGAGCACCAACTATTCAGAGACGTCCATGGATGTCCAGTAAATTGGCTCATAAAAGAACATTATGATCCTGCAAAAGTCTAAATGTCCAACCAAACATTAGAAAAAATCTATGCTAACTGCGAAGCTATGCATAAACACAGTTTCCTGACAAGCTGGAATCCAAAGGAATGACAGGGGTCTGCTAAAAAAAAGATAGAATTACCCTCTCGCAGAAGTGGACCAAATTTTGCATGGTCTTCAGTTCATCACAGTACTGCTCTGCTTGAGAGAGAAATTCAGACAAGTTGGATTTGAATGTCGATATCATTATGTGGAACACTTCTGTCTCAGGATAGTTTGGTCCCTGAATGCTTTCTGCTTCATTCAGTAACATTATCGCCTGAAGTTTATGCTCCTGTGAAACACATAGAAGAGAAATTCGTTGAAGGTGAACCATAGTAAGAACATAAATATTATGATTTCATGCATTTTTTTTATTTTTTATTTTAATGTAATTGTGCTCGATTGACAGCCAGGAATGAACGACTACATTAGCTTCGGTGAGGACAGCGGTTAAGCATTGGAGAATCTCCTCAAAGCTCCTGCTTGGTTCCTCTGCAGATTCAGCCTGGAGTATACGTCTCTCACCCTCCACATCAAACCACTCCTTTATCTGCAGAAAGCCAACAGAGGTTCTAAACTTGTAATGACTTCTGTATTGCAGGTCTAGGTTTATCTTTCCAAGTCAGTGTATTCTTTAAAATTGCATCTAAGGATTATTTTATCATTTAAACTGTAGGGGTCTAGTGAATCCCTGGAACGTTAGTCAGCTACGGTAGATTTCTAATTGTGATCGGATACCTCCATAAACCTTGATTCCATCTTTCTGAGGTGTAGCAAGAATCCAAGGTGTTGAAATGATATATTGGACCTTCTCACCAGCACATGGACATGTTCCTCTATCTTATTGTAAAGGGCATCCACAGTATCCATAACCTTACTGGAAAAAGCATACCAGTGAGTTTTATTTACTATTCAGTATAACTTCATCAATGTACTAGGAATACTATGTCTATGAGGCCATGCTGTTATGTGAAACTGGTTTACTAGGATATCCCTGTTGGGATATGACTTAGCATGAGCTGCTTAGATAAGGTTTCACAGATTAGCACTTTAGCATTACCAGTTTGTCTCGTAGTGTGCTCCTCTTACGTCGCTCTCCCATCTCAACCTAGATAAAAAGGCTTCACCTTCGCTTTGTAAGGTAACTAATTGGGTGTCTTCAAATACATCCTTCATTAGAACACTTTGGTCATTAATACACTGCTGTACATCCTTTAAAGAGAGAAATTAACATTAAATCAAGACAAAGAAAAATGTTTCCTTTAGCAGGAATGCTAAGTTAGTAGAAGGTTCTGGCGGAACGTGTATCTGTTTTTTGTAGGGTTAGGGTTAGGGTTAGGGTTTTTGTAGAATATACAAAAGCTAACTTATTTTACTCAGTGGTATAAAAGGTATAGAACCCATACATAAGTGGATATAGACTGGCAACCGTAACAGAAGACCATATAAACATTGACACTGATGCAGGTTTGTACTGTACCTGAGCTGTGTCTATTTTATGGACCCCTTCTAACTTCCTTATGGCTTCTAGAAGCAAATTGGATGCTTCTTTCATGGCAAACACAAATGGATACAGTTCCTGTAAATCAGACAACATAATATATATCTGGTTATGAGAAATTTTTATCTTGTGATTTATAAGGCTTGCGAAAAAACTAACCTGATGAAGGTGCAACCAGTTTCGGTGACTGTAAAGAAAAGTGCCTTCCAGGGCTGGGCTCAGCTGGCTGTAATCTATATATCTGTGGAGACCTTTCAGGGATGTCACGACCTCCTGCATTAAAAATGAGATGGATTTATACGTTACCAGGTTCCTTTATTATCTCTGTGTAATGCTTGATCATTCTTTTATATATGAGGATAATTTTATATGCTAATATTATGGTGACAATGCAAAAGCCCCGAACCATGTCTCCTGGGTATTTCCTGGAGCTATAACTTTTCTCCTTAGTGATCAGCAGTAGCACACAGTGGATTGCTTCTGGATTCTGCTCCTAAATAATTCAAAGAAAAATACCAAAGGCAAAAAAAATTTCTACAGAGAAGCAAACGAGATTATTCTCTGCCACCTAAGCCTTGTCATTTAATACTGGAATAAAAAATGGGACTATCTAAAAGCCCTCAAGGATGGTGTTCGGGACAAAATGATCCCTATTTACAACACAGTCTAAAAATTAGGAAACAACAGAAACGATAATAATTAAAAAAAACAAAACAAATATGAACGTAAGACAATAACGCATGTGTCATTAATTAGCATAGTTTTTAAATTTAAAGTTATAACATCTGGTTATTGTTCTTCTATTCAGATGCTTTGATAGGGGAAGGCTTCATTGTAAATTATTAAACTTGTCAAAGGAGGCAATTTTAATCAACAATGTATATGTTTGATTCGTGCATAATACAATAGTGCCCCTTTTCCACTGGAAAGAATCGGGTGCTGGTTCAGAGCTAGCGCTAGTGCTGGATCAAAGTTGGTTCAACTGGCGAACCTTCTAAGAACCGGTTTGCCTTTCCACCAGCTAGAGAGCATCACAGCGCCGAGTGTGACGTCACTGTATACGTGTCACGTGTCCCAGCAACGTTAGTGCAGCAGCGGCAAACACAAACACAACAACAATGGCGGATGTTGCTTTACTGTTAATGCTCATGGCTTTGCGAACCTACATCGGCATCCAAAGGCGGCGAATAAAACGTGTACGTGCGGCTCCGTGTAATCTGTATAAACGGAGGTTGTAATCGATAAAGTACATAACGTTATTTTATCATAAACACAGAAAAAAGTTAGCCTTAGCATGTAGCTACCTACTATCATGTGTGCTGATAATGTATCATATCGCGGTAAAGTAAAAGTGTATTAAACATTAGTACACTTAAGGTACATTATCAAATGCACTAACAGTAGCCCCGCCCACAGCTCCTGACACAAGCGGTTCTTAAGTCTAGTCCAGCAACGTTTTGGTGCTACTTAAGAACCACTTTTCCTGGTTCAGAGCCGGTGCTTTGGCGGTCGAAACAGAAAGAACTGGTTCTAAATTAGGCTCCGAACCTGCACTCGAACTGCCTCGGTGGAAAAGGGGCATAAGAGTACACAGTGTGAACCAAGTGAACCATTTTAGCTGACCATTTTTAGTCAGTTTAAATTGTTGTATTATGATAGTTGCTGGCACATTGTTCCAGACTCATGGCTTGTAGTGCAATCTTGCTAAAGGAGCTGTTCAATGCTAACACACAAAGGATTATCTTTTAATCTGGACTACAAGAGCACCCACCTGCACCATCTGCAGAGCTTCAAAGAATTCAGGGTGTGGCGGTATCTTGCGGCTATCGTACACTACGGTCATTCCAAACTCTCTCTCCTCCGCCCTGTGTGTAAACGTATATCGTGTAGATTTGCTTTATAAAGGGAACCCATTGTGTTAAGTACCACAGTAAAACCAGTATCAAGGTTGCCCTGAAGTACCTTGGGAAAACATAGTGTTTCCATAGTTACCATAAAGTACCTTAGTCATACCACTGGACAATCAACATTGTTATAAAGTACCAAACTGCAGCTACAGTATCATTGTATCCTGGTTGCTGTGAAGTACAATAGTAAACCTTTATAATATCATATTATTATGAAGTACCTTAATAAAATCATGTAGCATAATGAAGTACCATCGTTTAACCCTGTTTAAAGCATGATGCCCCTTTGGAATATCATGGTTGTATCATAGTTGGCATGAAGTTTCATACCATAACCATGATTATGTCATAGTTGACACATAGTCCCATGTTTCATGCTTGCCATCAGGTACCATTGTAGCATATATACCATACAAATGCATGGTAGTAACGTAGTTACCAGGAAGTACTCTTGTAAAATGATGGTCTGCCATGAATTGGTAGCCATGAAGTACTATATTAAAACCATTGTAGGATTTTATACCTAGTGGTTGTATTGAAATACAGCAGAAGTTTACAAAGCGCCATGCTGGACATCAGAGGAGACCCCCAGTGCTGGTGATCACCATAAACCTCCACTACTACTCTGTTTGTGTGATCTCTGCCACCTGAGGAGGAGACACTGGGTTGTAGACATTGTATTGTAAAGTTATGGACATTGGATTAGGGTGTTAAAGACCGGGATGAACTAAGAATTTTCAAACATTATAAATCGAAGCTTTCGTTTTAAAACTTGTTTTTAATTGTTTTTTTATTTGTAAACTTGCCTGTCAGGCATGATAGTCCTGCTTGCAGGAGGTAGGTCTCTGGATCAGACGGAGCCGGGAACGGTGATCTCTTTCCAGTCTTTTTAATATCGGTATGGTGTAATGAGGATACGGTTTTATTTGTGTGAGGTCCCTTAGAAAGAAGGGGGAGATTTTTTTGGTTCTGAGCTTCTTCTAGAGGAAATATGTAAAAAAAAAAAAATCGTGTAAACGTATCCACTTTTTTCGTTCATTGATCAATATTTAAATGATTGTTTAAGATATATATTAAATAAAACAGGAGGAACCTTTAAAGAACCTTGAATAGTTCTTACCTTGCATCGGTTGCTTCCGTCTGTTTAACTTTGGTGAAACGAGTCCAAATGTAGTGGCCTTTTTTCCATGAGCTACATGTAACCTTGGGGTCATGTCGGTTTTGCTGTCCAATTTTTCCTCACTGGAACATCTTTGGATGACTGTGTGACTTTTCTCAGGTTCTGTTTCAACCACATTTGGGGTGAAAGAGGCAATGGTTCCTTCACTCAGTTCTGTCATGTCTTCAAAAATACCCTGAGAATTTTCAGGCTCTTTTCTATGATTTTCATTTGAGTTGTTATTTGTAGTTGGAATCTGTGGAAATTGTTTCCAAACTGGTTTGAGGAGATGGTCTGTCCTCACTGGTCTCTCAGAGATGATTGTTTCTTTTAGCCTGTTTTCATTTCTAACAGAACATTGCTCTTCCCTGCAGTACTCCTTGTACCGACATTCTTGATTCTTGGTCTCCTGTCCATGCTTCCTCCTCAAGCAAGGAGTGCAAGGCTGCTCTGCAAACCTTACGGTCCGTCCGCAGGTGGGACGATCATGGGATGCATGGCCCTGGCCTACAGGAGGTGTGACCTTTTGCACCCTTTGCAAACATGTTCTAAGTTGAACATTTGTCTGAGAGTCTCCAAAGTCTTTGATATGCTCCACATCATTTACATCCTCATCCACAAAACACACTTTACTGCGACTGTCCCAAGTATTAGGAGACACCCAGCCAAGTGGCCTCATTCCAGGCATGGCTTGATTCATCTCACTCTGTCTGGAGCTGTCTACCAAGCACAAAGACACTGCAATTCCATCCTTAGCAGGACAAATTCTGGTTTCGACCGAATAACCCTGCCAGGAAGATCCATTCAATAGCTGCTGTTGATTGGAAATACCAGATGAATCCATGTACTGTGGCTGTTTCTCAAACTCTGGGTAGGCCACCTGATCCCAAGGCACCTTCACTATGCATTGCTCAGTAGCCAGCACACAGTGACGCAGCAGCCTTCCATGCCTGCCTACGTTGAGCTCTTTTAACCAGTCCTGGGTGAAAATACAGCTAAATGAGTCCTCAGGTATTGGAGTTTCCTCCAAATCATGCTGCTCATCATCCAATAGGCATCGAACCACGATACGGGCTGCCTGCTTCTTATATGGCACCACCTGTATGTAGAAGTCTTCAAATGACAGCAGCAGTGGGTTGATGGGAGCGAGATGGATTAAAATATGGTCATACAGGCAAAGCGGCCAGCCCGAACAGTGGAACGGCAAGTCTGAATACGGCACCTGGATAAAAGAGCAATTCCCCGATAATGCATTCAGGTAACAGTTTAATAATATGTTTGCCATATAATAAATACTTTTTTAAGGATTAGTCAGGACTAGTGTACCCTGATATTTAGTGCTCCCGTGAGTGTAACCATAATAGAACTTTGGAAGCCTCTAGGAAACATGAATTATTTTCCTCACCCATGAAAAACCTTACAAATTTCTGTTATTCTCTTTAGCCGGATTTCCATTTTTCACAATTTTGGAATTCTTATAGGTAGGAACCACTAGCTATTTATAGCACAACTTCATAGGAGAATTAGTTGTAATATGGATGGAAGAAAAACAGTTAAAGGTGTCAGTTAATTACTGGTGTCAATCAACTCAAGCTTTTAAATTATATTTTAATTAATTAATTCATTCATTTTTGAGGCATCGGGCATCGAGACAGGATACACCCTGGACGGAGTGCCAACCCATCACAGGGCACACACACTCTCATTCATTCACACACTCACACACGACGGACAATTTTCCAGAGATGCCAATCAACCTACCATGCATGTCTTTGGACCGGGGGAGGAAACCGGAGTACCCGGAGGAAACCCCGAGGCACGGGGAGAACATGCAAACTCCACACACACAAGGTGGAGGTGGGAATCGAACCCCCAACCCTGGTGGTGTGAGGCGAACATGTTAACCACTAAGACACCGTGCCCCCATGATATTTTAATTGAGTTATTATAATTATTTCATCCATTTTTGACTTTAGTTCGACTTTAACGATATTTATTAGATTATCATATCTTAACCAACTACCTCAAATGAATCTCTACTCTAGTAAATAGTAGGAACTCTACTTGGATTTATAGAGAACTTGTTATAAAATAAGAAAGGTGAAACAAGGTATGTCTTCATCTTTAGGCATAAAACTAAGGTACAGTACATCATCCTGAGAAGGCGGTTCCATTCTACTGTGACTGTGATGTTATTCACCGGATAGAACGGATAGATAGAAAAACACAGATAATTACGATGTAAGCTTGTGAAAAAGATCTTTACACTAATAGTGTGAGGGAATGTTCTTAATGCAAGAGGTATGCTTCTGATCTCTGCTCCTGAGGTCTAACAGAGGACTACATGAATAGTTCATGCATGTGCAAAGACAGATCATGTTCTGCTTATTTTAAGGAAGGCATGTTCAGAAAGAAAGGCCCAAAATGTACTTGCATGGAACCCGGCATGTGAAAAGTATAACAAACATCGATCATGTTTAATTGTAATAATTTTGAAAACATTTCGATCATTTATTAATTTAAAAAGTAGAATAGTTGCAGAAAGATAAACGTTATGGTAGTAATAGTAAGCACTATGGAAATGTTTACCTGCCCATTTGTTTTAGTCCTAACTTCATTTAGAGTAATATTCCCATTCGTATTTCCTACTACAGTATATTCTTGCTTGTCTGTGTCGTGACACCATCCAAAATGAACGATAATGAAATCTATTTTAATTGAGTTGCAGCTTTTCGTACTTACACAAGCAGCCTGACGCACTCTGTCCAGGAGCCGCCTGGCTGGGATCAGGAAGTCGGTTAGGCACTGAAGCGAATCGCCAACATAACGACCCTCAATTACGTGTAATAGTTGGCTAAGGATGGTGGGAGCTGTGACCTCAAACGGAGGGTAGAGAGTGGAGAGAGTGTTCAGGATGGAGGAGTCCAGGGAGTCTGCGTTCTGGAGATAGAGACAGTAGTGCTGGTTCATCACTGGGTGATTACATGGGATAGATCATTCACATATTACAAGGTGTCATGTTGTGTTGTTCAGCCATGCAGTAATCTAGGTTTTACCTTGTTTTTATTGGTTGTATAACTGAGATATGTATTGCCCTTTTGAGTTGGAGCATTTGCTGTTGAAAATACTATTAGCATGTTCATTTTTAAACCTTATAGTAGCAGGTAACATTGGTGGTTGTTGAACATTGAGCAGGTTGTCAAACATTGCAGATTTCAAGCCCTTGAGCAAGACTTAGGGCCTTTTTACACCCGGTCACTTCGTGTGTTGTCTCCGATCCGATAGCTATCTGATTTGTTAAAACTGTTCAATTTACATCAGGCCACATAAACGCGTCTCGGCGAATCGGATATCGATCTGATCTTTATACTCCCGCCCAAAATGCTAATATATTTTATCTCATTTCCGGGGTAATTTAAATGGGACACGCTTTAGTTTATGCGGTTGCTACAAAAAAACAGCATTTACTGTTTGCTGCATTTTCGCTGATGGCAGCAGTGCATTTTAAGACCCAACGAGACGCCTGGGTGAAAGATCAGAGCCAGCGCTGGTGGGAGAACATGTTTGTTTCTGGCGCGATGCACGACTCACGAGTCACCTGCGAGTGACGTACTTCTGTCTGGGAGGAGTATAGCGCTGACGTATGTGGCTCGAACAACCACATTCATTTACACCTGTCCAGATTCATCTGAAATGCGTCCCAGACCACCTCCTGAAGGGGTTTGTACCGTCGGATTTAATATCCGTCTCCAAAACGTTTCGGAGGGCATTTAGACCTGGTCTTTTTACCATCGGATAGCTATCGGATCACAGAAAACGCATGAAGTGAACAGGTGTAAAAAGCCCCTTAAATGAAGTGAATAAGACTGAATTGCAACAAATACATAAATATAATTGGTAAAGAAATGTTTGGCAACACCTCGCATAATACAAGATGCAGATTGGAGCTCAAAACACAAAGTCTAATCTGTGTCTGATTTCCATGAAGAAATCTCGTTATATCGGTATACCGGTCCTAAACTGCTTCTGCCCTAAATAATCTGGTGTTCTCTCTGAAAACAAATGAACTAATTAACCAGCCCGGTCTAGCTTAATGGTTGGCACCTGGGTTTAACATGTCTGAATTGATCCTGAGCTTGATTTCCTGATTCATTTGCTTCCTCTGGGTTCCAAACACTTGGATCTCCTACTAATCCCCCCCCCCTTCTCTTTTTTTTGTCTGCATACTCGTAATCTAAATATACACACCTCATCATGAGCAAGAACAAGTTAATAAATCACATTCTATCAGTAAAGCAGTTTACGCTCCAAACTTGGTGTAGGCACGGCTGATAAATGAGACGCCTGGAGTGAACGTCTGGCCTTCGGTTTCGCTTGTTCGGGAACACGGATTATACACGGCTGCGATTACAAATGGAATAAAGTCCACAGGATGAGACCTTCGCTGGATTTTCACTGGGAAATACTGGGAGATTCGAAGCCTTGACGATAGACTTGTGGATGCTGAAGAGCGACACCTTGTTAATGTTACTCATGTGATTTAAAAACAGAGACAGCCAGCTTTAGAACGTTGAGCTTAGAGCAAATAAAAAGGTTAAAGCTATAAATCCTTCAATTTGATTCATTTTCTTGGTGTTGTTTGAAAGTACATGTGAAAAGCCAGTGAGAATCCAGGAAGAGTGCGAGGTTTCACCTTCCCAATGATCCGTACCGAATCCCACTCATTCCTGGCCTTTTGACCAACAACCGTCTCTTTAAGCGTAGTCTTATTTCAGCACACCTGCCATGCCACAGTCCAGAAGTGGATCCACTCGATCGTCAATCTAACGACACGAATATGAGCAACACGAAACCCGTTCCATAATTAACCCGTATATCACGTCATATTTCACAAAACTGAGAAGCAGTTGCATCATCGCTGAATCATACTGTTGCCAGAATCTGTGGTGAAAAATACAACCAGCTGTTCACCAACCATCTCCATCCACCCTGGAAGAGTGTAAACAAATCCTGCCCAAATATCAGCTTTTAAGTCTACTTTAACACCAATGAAATCCATTATTCCTTTTTTTTTTTTTTTGTTGGGGAGTGGGGGAGGAGAGATTTTCTACATAACATGAATACAACAATTTCAACAATGTGAGTTTAAATAATTCATTTCGATGGTCGGACAATTAGCATCAACAAACCGTTAGCATCCGGTTACTTTCAGAAAAATCCCATTAAGATTCAAGCGTGAAATAAACAGCATCTAAAGCTGTCAGTTGCACCACATGACAGAAGCTTAAGCGACTTTAGTGACCATATGATCTGTAAAAACTTTGCCTTTATTACCTCTTGACTCCATAGCAACAAGATAATATTTTGTAAAATATTCTCTCATAACATGGTGAGAAAGTGAAAGTTTTCTTGTAATAACCAAATATTTTTTCATCACAAGACGATTTTTGTTTCATAATAACGGGAACTTTTTTCCTCGTGATGTGTTGGTGTAGTGATGAGATGCCTTTCTTATAATAACAAGATATTTTCTAATAATAATGAGATTAGTTTTTGATTTGAAGGAGTTTTTGTGTTGCCTGGCAACAAATAGTTTCTAAAATAGACCTTTTATATATGCAAATGACCCCATTTTTAGTATATTTTGCATAAATTGCATGTTAAAAAAAATCATTTTTAAATGAACCTGACCTTTTAAAAACAGCTATTAAATTTCACTCAGTATTCAGGTTGCTGAATAGTTTGCCTTTAGTTTGTCGTCTCGGTCTTCACCGAGTCCTGATTTAGCACTAACGCCTTCCTGCAGCTGTCTCACTGCCTCCACTACACCTGACTCATCTCGACCTGTAGAGGCCGTAATGAAGCTCACAGTTGGCTGCCTGTGACCTCTGACCCTCAGACCCATCCGTCAACCAAACAAATGATTGACCGGGACCTTGTGTGGAATAAAAAAGAAAACTAGAGCTCTAAGATCTCATTATTGTAGAAAGCAATGAGATGAAAAAAGAAAAGAAAATGTTAGATCAAAGAGATAAATCTCTGTTAGATCAAAGTTAGATCTCTCTCTCTTTCTCTCTCTCTCTTTCTCTCTCACTTTCTCTCTCTCTCTCTCTCTCTCTCTCTCTCTCTCTATCTCATGCCAAATAAACAGAAACATTTAAGAGATGGAATCTACTGTCCAAGAGTCTCCTATAATTTCACATCTCCAGCTAAATCCGAGCCAAAAGTCAAACAGGGAAATGATTCTGTTTCCTGTTTATGTCACACACATTTTCCCAGAACTTTGAAACTCGTCCTGCTGATAAACTGTTCGAGAATTTGTCTGGAAATGTTCCATCATGGGGGCACGGTGGCTTAGTGGTTAGCACGTTCGCCTCACACCTTCAGCAATGGGGGTTCGATTCCCGCCTCTGCCTTGTGTGTGTGGAGTTTGCATGTTCTCCCCGTGCCTCGGGGGTTTCCTCCGGGTACTCCGGTTTCCTCCCCCGGTCCAAAGACATGCATGGTAGGTTGATTGGCATCTCTGGGAAATTGTCCATAGTGTGTGAGTGTGAGTGAATGAGAGTGTGTGTGCCCTGCGATGGTTTGGCACTCCGTCCAGGGTGTATTCTTGAATGTATGTTCCTTCATTCACCACTGCAGCCGTTCCTAAACTCCCAGCTAACTCGGACGCGGCGGGCCGTTGACACTGAACGCAGTTTTAACGTGAGATCCATCGTCATCTCTGTTGTTTTCAGTCAATAGAATCATCTACTGTATATTTCCGGAATATAATGTGTACACAGAAATCTCACCGATTCCCATCCTGTAATTACTTATTGAATTCGTCTGTTTCACACTGACTGCACATCCATTCAGTTCTGTTGAATCTCCACATTAGCATATCGGACTAACCGTAAACAGTAATAACCGTTTAATTATACTAAACACACCGAGGTTAATCAGACCAGCAGGTGTCAGCAAACCTGTTATTTTTTCGTCCACAAAATCCCTGTTTAAACACAAAGTGGACGATTTTCTCATTAGACTCAGCAGCGATTCGTGTCGTCTGGCCTTCTCGCATTATGCAACACGTTTTAGCTGAATGAAAAATAAATAAATTCAAGGATAAATAAAAAAAGGCCAGTTAAACCGACACTTACAAAACTCGATCCAGTTCATCTGTGATTAGTTTAGATTAGATTTTGTTGGCCTTGCTGTACTGGATATTATTAGTGAATTAGGTGTGGTCTAGATGTACCTCATGGTTGCAGTGAAACAAGGCATGGGCTGTGCCTGTTATAAGTGAAGGAGGCGTGGCCTAGCTGTTTCTGTCAGATGCAGAAAAGGGGACGTGGACTAGATGTACCTGTCAGGTGTATTAAAGGGGGCGTGGTCTAGCTGTGCCTATTATTATTAGTGAAGAAGGTGTGGCCTAGCTGTTCCTGTCAGATACAGCGAAGGGGACGTGGACTAGATGTACCTGTCAGGTGTATTAAAGGGGGCGTGGTCTAGCTGTGCCTATTATTATTATTAGTGAAGAAGGTGTGGCCTAGCTGTTCCTGTCAGATACAGCGAAGGGGACATGGACTAGATGTACCTGTCGGGTGCATTAAAGGGGGCGTGGTCTAGCTATCCTTGTTATTATTAGTGAAGGAGGTGTGACCTATCTGTGCCAGTCAGATACAGCAAAGGAGGCATGGCTTAGATGTGTCTTGGTTGCAGTGAAGGAGGCATGCCCTAGCTCTTCCTGTCAGATGCAGCAAAGGGGGCGTGGTCTAGATGTACCTGTTATTATTAGAGAAGGAGTTGTGGCCTAGCTGTCTCTCGGTCGCAGTGAAGGAATCATGGCCAACTGTGCCTGTTATTATTATTGAAGGAGGTGTGGCCTAGCTGTCTCTCGGTCGCAGTGAAGGAGGCGTGGCCTAGCTGTCTCTCGGTCACAGTGAAGGATCACTTAAAATGATCCAGTTTATAGCTGTGATCTAAAATCTCCGGCTGCTTTATAAGCGTGTTCTTCCTGTATCAGGTTGTTGCACATCTTATTTATCTTGAATCTAAAGATAAATATGCTACTGATCTGTTTATTAAACTAAAGCACATTTCTCAACAATAATAACTTTAACTGCATCATTTGCTGCATTATTGTTAATCAAACGTTATTAAACTTCAGCACCAAAAGATACAGAGTGTAAAACAAGTTATTAACACTTGCTAACAGTGTTCAACTGAACGGGGTTTAATAATCACAAAACCCTTCAGCTGATTAATCACCAAGAACATTCTTCATTATACAGTACAAACATTAACGACTCGGTTTGCTCACGTTCCATAACTCAGTCAACAGAGTGTTAATGTGAAGCGTTACCATGTCGCTTATTGCTACGCAGCGTAAACACTGTCCACACCACAGCCTTGTGTTGTAGGACATTTACCAGATGACCAAATACCACCAGACACTCAGTCCTGCAGTTATACAACTCAATAACCTCTAAAAAAGTTTGCAGAAAGTCCATCAGTAGTGAAATAACCTGTAACATACAGTAATGTCAGCATTCCTGTGTGTGTGTTAAACAGCACACGTGATATAAAGTTTAAACTGTGACTCAAATGAACAGAAAATTGTTACCATTTTGTCCTGAAGGTGTTTTATCGAGTCAGAGTGTCTTCATCGGTCCTGTACAGAGAAACCTGAACTCCATCATTTCCCTCATTCTGGTGAAAGAAAGAAAGCAGAGTACACACAAAGAGGGGAGAGATAGAGAGATGAAGAAGAGAGAGAGAGATGAGAGAGCGAGAGAGAGAAGAGAGAGTATGAGAGAGGAGAGATAGGGGAAGAGAGAGAGAAGATAGAGAGAGAGAGGGGAAGATTGAGAGAGATGAGAGAGAGAGAGAGGGAGGCGGAAGAAGAGAGAGAGGAGAGAAGGGGAGAGAGGGTGAGGAGAGAGAGAGGGAGAGAGAGAGGGAGAGAGGGAGAAGAAAGGGAAGAGAAAGAAGAAAGAGAGGATGAGGGAGGGATATGAGAAGAGAGGAGAGCAAAGAGAGAGAGAGAGAAAAAGAGAGGGGAGAGAGAGTAGAGAAGAGAGAGAGAGAGAGAGAGAGAGAGAGAGAGAAAGAAAGAGAGAAGTGAGGGAGAGAAAGAGGGAGGGAGGGAAGAGAGAATAGAGAGAAAGAGAGAGAGAGAGAGAGAGATTAGAGAGAGGCAGAGATGGATAATAAATATAGGGAGGGATATATAATTTATTATGGATAGGTATTAGGGAGGAGGAAGCTTTAGGGAATGGGGGGGAGAAGATAAAGGCGGATTAGGAGGGATAGGGAGGGATCTATGTATGAGGGAGAGGTTATTTAGTTATTCTCTTCTCCGTGCCCAATATACTGTAACCCTCTCTGTCCCCCTCTCTGTGTGTCTGTCTCTCTCTCTCTCTCTCTCTCTCTGCCCCCCCCTCTGCTCCCCTCTTTCTCTGCCCCCCCCTCCCCCTCTCTCCCTCTTTGCTCTCTGGAGAGTGTGATGTAGACGTGAGAAACTGAAGCAGAGAGATAGCAGGGCGTTCAAAGGAAAGACATTTAGAGGCAAATGAACATATTCATCATTTCCGGTGTGTCCTCCATTTGAGATCTTTCTCTGGCTTTTTTGACGTCTTGTTTTCTACCTAAGTTTTCCTCAGGATATTATTCTGTTTGTAGTTCCACACCTAGCTAACTTACACATCAGCTACAAAACACTGAGGAGAAATGGGGGATTATTATGGAGTGGATTATAGCCTGTAAAAATCACACATACTGAAAATACAAATGCGTGCACACCTTAGTGAACTTGGGTCTCAATCAAAGACCAAGAAATGCTTCTGCTTTGACAGGGCGCAGAATTTCTAGGCTTGTTTCCCACACTTTTTTGTGTAGTTTCTGAAGCAGAAGTAGTGGAGACCTGGCAACCCATTGGAAATCTCCAGATCTGGCCACAGCTTGTTATTTGACAGAAGAGTTTTCAATAGAAATCTCCAATCACTAAGGACTAATTACAGTCCAAGATGGCAGATATTATTCCTCCGTCCTCCCCAGCAGGACTCAGAGTCATCCTTATCAGGGCCATCGTACAGTATATGAAATAAACTACCAAGAGAAGATAAAGGTCAGTAAATATAAGAAGTAAATACAGACTGGCGACAGGAAACAGTTCTCAGAGAATCCAGAGGGAGACATTTCTTTAGTCCTGGCTTTGGGTTCAGACAGAAGATATTTTATTTGTAGGCAGTTGTAAACTTTACACTTTACAGAGAATTTATCGGTATCGGTTCCTTTCATCACGTTGCTGCTGATAAGCTTCACTATTCACAAAAAGCTAAAGAATCCAAAGCTCTACATTTCTATATTAAAATATAACACAGTTTATGATGTTTCACACTGGTTCACATGTTGTGTTTTTAATCTTTTTTCATTTACTGACTCATTCATTATTTGACTCAGTGAATCTTTCAGTCAGTCATATCTGAAATTCACTCTCTTGTTCAGCAGCACAGTGTTTGACTTCGAATCTTTCAATCAAGACCAACATTTCTCTCTTACTCAGTCTGTCTGTCTCTCTCTCTGTGTATATCTCTCTGGGTCTCTCTCTCTCTCTCTCTCTCTCTCTCTCTCTCTCTGTCTGTCTGTCTGTCTCTCTGTCTCTCTCAGTGGGTCAGGACTTGAGTCAGTGAATCTTCATCCCGTAAGAGATTCACTCAGCTTTGTTTCGACGAGTCCATATTCGACTCAGTGAATCTTTTGTTATGTCTGGTATTCATTCTTGTTTAGCGAGTCACTGTAATCCTAATGTTTTTGATTATCTTTGTATTTGTGACATTAAATATAAAGTTTTTAGGTATTTATTTATATAATTTCTGAGTGTTCACTAAGGACACTAAGCCGTAGCTTCTGATTTTGAAAGCTGGTGTAAATAATTTTATTTATACTATCTGTTAAAAATTCTAAAATCCGATTGGCCAGAAGTCGTCGGTTCGTCTTCTATACGACTGAATCGGTTTAATAGTAACGTTTCTCTTGTAGCTGTAAGCACAGGGAAGTGTTTGTGCTCGTGTCAGGTAAAGATTCTCCTCAGGCTGAAACAAAACAGCTGTGAAAATCATCTAAACCATCAGATTAGCACGTAAGTCATCAAATCTGAGGAACTTGGAGAATCAAAAGAGAAACAAAGCTCTCAGACGGGTGACTTTTTGACAAACACTATGACTGTTTTTCAAATCTCTCGACACCGGAGTGTGTTTAAAGCCTCTGCGGTAGAAATAACCCCGAGCAGACTGTGATATACGACGAAGAGGTCTGGCAACAGACTTGGTCAAAATAGCATCCTGCCTCCGAGGAGTAAATATAACAAGTGCAAACGTGTTGCATGATGCGAGAACGTTCCTGTAACATTCCAGGCTTGGGTTGCGTTACCATGTGCAACACCGAGCCTCAAAGAGCGACAACGATCGGTAAATGACAGCCAGTAAAAATATTTAGACTGTTTAGGATTAAACTGCATCAGGCTGAATATTTCATCCATGGTGTTTACGGGTTAGTGAGTAAACATAGATCAGATTTAAATGATACGAGACGCTGATGACGAGACAGTAAAATCTCCTAATGATTTCTCACCTGAGCGTTCACAGGTACATTCACAGATACATCGACCATCCCGTAGCTAGGCGACCGGTGCTTATTTATAACTATATCAATTGTTATCTTATGATTTTAACAGTACCTCCTTGTCTAATCATAATATCTCATTTCAAATGACTATCTAGTTACACGGAGCATCTCAATATTTTAAGTATACCATTTCACATTTTTAGTATATCATTTACTCATTTGAAAAACAAGATATTGAGATAATTTTTGAACTTACTCATTTGAAAAACAAGATATTGAGATAATATCTCATTATTTTAACTTAGTTGCTTGATATTATCTTTTTATTTTTGATGTAGTATCTCATTTTTCAACTCAGTATTTCATTTCGACTGACTCAACGTAATATTGTATTAAAATTGTGATACTGCGCGATATTTGAATATAGTATCTCATTATTTCCACTTAATAGCTCATTATTTTAACTTAACGAGATACTATGTTAAAATAGCAAGACGATAAGAAGTGAAGCAGGTATTAATGACGAGTACTCCATCTAACGAGATAATCAGTTATAGCAATAGGTTATCGTACAGGTACTGTGATAACGATATATTATAATTAATTAATGAGATACTGTGTTAAAATAATGAGATAACTTGAAGTAACAAGAAATGAAGTTGAATAAACGAGACAATTATTTCAACTCGATATTTGATTTCAAGTTATTTACCTTAATATCTCATTAATTCAAGTTCTTATCTTGTTAACTTTCAAAAACAATTCATTACTTAATATTATCGTAATAATAAATGTCTATCTTGTTAGATCTTTACTAAGTAACAGATTACTGTTAAGTTCATCTTACATATCGATACATCTCAACTTAATATTATCTTGTTATTTTGACGTAGTATCTCATTATTTCGACTTAACATCTCCTTATTTCATGTAAAGTTCTTGTTGTTTCGACAGTAGTAAAATAAGGAGTCGATGTTTATTTATAAAGCACATTACTTCATGCAGAGTCATGACAAACTCCTCAACAGCCATCCGTACACTTCCGGGACGTCGCTGCGGGAGAAGGCGAGCGAGTCGGTGTTGTGAGAGACCTCTCACCCATTAAGAGCTTAAAAACAAATAACTGAGGCTTAAAGTAAATCCTATAATACACAAGCAGCTAGTGAAGAGAAGCTGGAGTCGATGGGGTCATGTGATCACATGCTGTTTTAGTTAGATGAGTGTTAATGCCATATAGCAACGTTGGGGTTCGAACGCTGGTATAAAATTCATCATAGCTTTCTATTAAATATTTTTGTGTTTCTGTGTCATCAAAAATGTTTTGCAACATGAATGTAAGTGAACTGTACGAAATTCAGTTCATGAGGTTCCTGTAACAGCACAATGTGTGTGTTTTATTTGTCACGTGTTTTATTAAGACACCAGTGAACACACACCTGTTTATATGTGACATCAGTTCTGTCTCTTTTTATGATAAACTCTACAGCTGCGTAAACACCAGGACGCTCTGTGTGAGAGAATCGGGCTTCGACAGCTGAGAGACGCGCAGAGACGAACCCGGATCTCTGGGAAGATGCGTGAAAGTCACGCTGTCATCAGCGTCACTCTCTCTGACATGGTGATGGTTAACGAATTATTGGTCTGGGGCTCTAGTGCTGGAGCACATGTGTCTACGAATTCTCAATATTACTCTATGTTTATCTTCGCTAACGTTAGAGAAATATCTCATTATTTCAATTCATCTCATTTTTTCAATTTATGATCTTGTTATTTTGATGGAGTATCTCATTCTTAATATCTATCTTAAATGATTTTCTGGTTAGATTTACTATCTCATAATTAGAATGAGGTATCTATTTTCATTATTTTAGCTATTGTGATGTACAGTAGTATCTCGTTATTTTATTTCATTATCTCGTTTTAAGTTAGTTGGGTTATTCTCATGATTTCCAGGTATTGACTCTGTACCTCAGTATTTAATTACTAGCTAATTTCAAATGATTATACTGTTACATTGACTATCTCATAATTTATACTTAGTATCTCATTATCTCAACTTAAATGCTTGATATTATCTTGTTATTTCAAGTTTTCGTTATTTTGAAAGCACCCTGTGTCTGTTGGTGTGTGTGTGTGTGTGTGTGTGTGTGTGTGTGTGTGTGTGTGTGTGTGTGTGTGTGTGTGTGCGCGCGTGCAGCTGTAGCTTGATTTTGGCCACCTGCACCTCTCATGTTAAAGCCACTCTATTTTTTACCATGAGGTCCCCACACACCTCTCTCTTTCCACCAGCCATGACACTGTGTGTGTGTGTGTGTGTGTGTGTGTGTGTGTGTGTGTGTGTGTGTGTGTGTACATGATTGATGAAATCATTTGAGCCCTTTCCCCTTTTTCCAGCACATTTATAACAATAAAGTTTTTAACTCTGTTGTACGTCACATGATTCCGGGATATTTTTTGTAACTAAAATAAATAAATTAAAAGAAGGAGTTAATAAGACGTGTCACAAACAACACATGCAATAATCTCTCTCTCTCTCTCTCTCTCTCTCTCTCTCTCTCTCTCTCTCTCTCTCTCTCTCACACACACACACACACACACACACACACACACACACACACACACTGTTTCCTACCTTCTTTCCACTCAGAGTGACTGTTAGGATCCTCTGGACTGAACACACTGCTCACTGGGGTGAGTGAAGCTCCAGGACCCCACCGCCTGGCTCTGTCCCAAACTGCACAGTAGCTCATACCCTATTTAGTTCACTTCTGTAGGGAATTAGGGAATTTAGGGTTAAACCCCACCTGTCTTTCGAGCTCTCCCTACTGTGTCTGCTCTCAGGATCCAGTTACTAAAATGTAGGTTATTGTGAGATTCCCTTTCTCCCACCATCTGTCTTTCTTTCTATCATCCTCCAACACCTCTCTCTCTCTCTCTCTCTCTCTCTCTCTCTCTCTCTCTCTCTCTCTCTCTCTCTCTCTCTCTCTCTCTCTCTCTCTCTCTCTCTCTCTCTCTGTGTGTGTGTGTCTCATGATTTCCTTCATATTCATCATTAGAATTAATTGTCATGTGTTGTATGAATATATTAGAATAATAGGATAAAAACATTTCCTTTTCTCTCACTGGATCATGTATTTAACAGTAACAAGCTGCTCTGTTAAACTCAATGAAACTCCACGGTGCTGCTGTGCACCTTCCTCTCCGGCTCCACTAGATGGCAGTAAGAGGTCAGGGTTTATCTTTCACAGTGCGGTTGACTTCCGTTCATCTTGAAAAATTAAATTAGGTTAGAAATGACGTTAGTTAGAAAGTCAGAATGCTCATACTTTAGTCTAAACATACACTGTGAGAAAACAGACTTTAACAACTATAAGTTTGTCAAGCGCCGATTCCATTTGCACTCAAGTTAAGGTTCTTTAGCATCATCAGCAGTTTTGCTCCAGTTAATAAAAAGCCTTGTGTGTATGGCCCAGATCACTTCTCATCAGTGTCAGTCTTCTAACTCTGAGCAGAGCTTCGCCACATTCCCGTGCTTTACTGGTAACCAAAGCCATTTATCTGGTTTGTCCAACAAGCAGCCACAAATTCTTCCCGTTAACAGCAGTGTGGGTTTGTTTAAGTTAAATATGGACCCACATCACAGCGATGAGAAAATGCTCCGGCTCGGGTTGGTGGATTGATGGTCCAATACCCGTAGAGTTAATTTCAGTCTTTATCTGGGTTTAGATCACCTCAGGCGTTGACTCGGGTCTGGAAATGATGAGCTGTCAGGCACAAGTCTGAAATCAGAGCAGCTGTGATATCTTTGGTTGGGATTTTTTTCCTATTTCCGTCCAGGGACTGAACTAACCTTGGGTCAGGATAGAACCATGTACACGTGGAAGTCTTTATTGTCTACACACAGGGCGGCAATGTTATACGTTTGTTGCAGTTACCAATAAAATGGTTATTTTCTCTGCAATTGTTCAGTAAGAGATTCATCCTGGTCGAAAGTAAATGTCAAAGTCCAGGGTCTGTCCCAAGGAATGCAGACTGGAATACACCTTACATAGTCAGGGGTGATTTAGAGAAAACAATCCAATGTGGAACCCAGAGAATATTTCACTTGTATGTGAGGAGAACCCGTGAACATGAGGAGTACCAAAGATACACAAACCAGACACATCTTCTTTATTTTTCCCAGCGATTATTTCTAAATCCCATTTTTATTGTTGTCCATTAAATGACTTCAGATGGCACAGTTGTCATGGTGATAAAATCTCTTCAACAAAACCACCCTCTCTTGGTCCCAGCACAATTTTGGTGTCTGATCTGGACCTCCAACGTATCCTTATTATTCTTCACTCTGACGTCCCACCAAGTCCACCTTGTTTATTTCGACAAATCATAACTCGGTTTCGTGGCCTTCGTTTTATTATGTGTCTTTTCTAGTTATGTCCAAGTTACACAACCAAAAAGAGTTAATAGAGGTTTTTTTATCTGGCACGAAAAATTCATCTAAAATCCTCCTCAAAAGCCTCGGCTAATCCGGGCAAAGGCTTCTGCACTAAAGGCCTCCGAGCTTTCGGTGAAGTTTCCGACCCGGCCCATTTCCCGTGCAGCAGAAGTCCTTAACTGTTCGTTTGAAGAAGTCATTAACTGTTCGTTTGAAATGAGACTGAAATCGAGGAGCCGTGTTTATTTTCGGTCCTAAGTGTTCTAGTTGGATTTAGCAACAACGCAGCATGATGGTGCCCAGATCTCTGAAGGCCATCTGTGAGAAAGACTGTGTGAGAGAGAGAGAGAGAGAGAGAGAGAGAGAGAGAAAGAGACAGCACTGCTCACAAGGCCACTGTTTGGCAAACTTCACGCAGATGAAGGAATCGAGTCCTCTGGGAAAACCTGCTCCAGTTCCAGGAAGTCCGTGATTGATTTCTGAATGAAAAGAGTCGTTAAAAACGAAAACCTCGACAAAAATCCAACTTTCTGCTTGTTCTTCGTTCGGTTCTGTCACATGGTTTCATTCCATAAAACAAAGCCTTGAAACACTGGAATGTTTCACACTGTTTATGTTCGGCAGATTAAAACGAACAAAAGCGTCGAGCGTGATCGAGCGAACAAGCTGATCTACCAGATCTCTAACTTCAGACTGGAAACTCGATCGTTTTGTTAATCGTTAACTTTAGTGATAATAAATTTGTTTTGGGATCCAGTTCATTGTTTGCAGGTTTGTTTCTCAGCAAAACTACACACTGAGAATCGAAAGAAAAATTTGAAATGTAACCAATGAACGGTAGAAAATCTCTGACCTGCTCGGAAGCCGTGAAACCTTTTTGCTTTTATTTTCACTTACTATCTCATTATCTCATTATTTTGAGGTCATAACTTGTATTTCAAGATGTTCATTATTTTGACTTAGGGTTAGGGTTAGAGTTATTCGAGTTATTCGAGTCTTTAGGTTCGAGATATTATCTCATTATTTCAAAATATTATCTCTCATTATCTCTTAGATATCTCAATTATCTCAATTATCTTCTTATTTCAAAATGAGTTCATTACTTTCAAGTGAGTTCAACATTAATATATCCGTATTATTTTTAAGTTATTATCTCATGATATTATCATCTTTTTTTAAAATATCTGATTAAACATAATATCTTGTTGTTGTTTTTTTTCAATTTGCTATCTTGTTTATTTCAAGATATTGTGTCACTATATCAAAACATTCTCTTTATTATCTTGTTTATTAAGATATTATGTAAGGTCCTGTGGCTTCATATCTAATTATTTTTAAACATAATCTTGTTTATTTTCACTTAGTGTCTCGTCCATTTTGACCTAATTCATAACTTCGAGATGTTATTATTTGTCACTTCATATTTCAAGACAGGTTGTTGTTATTACATAAGAATTCTGATGTAAAGTCTCATTTTTTTACTTAATAACTTTGTTTTAAAATGTTTACAGAAAAACATTTTTTTCAAGACATTACGTTGGAAAATGTAACTATTATCTCAGATCATCCCGTTATTTTAAGACATTATGCGAGTTATTTCAACTCTTTTTGTAACACTATTTTAAACCAACTTCAGTCTTTTAAAACATGTAATTATTGTAATCATTATTAATGATTACAATAATTATTATTATTATTATTATGAACTTTCTATTCATTCATGATATTATCTCATACTTTTGACTTATCTCATTATTTTTGACTACATATTTCTATATCATGATATTATGCTGTTATCTCATTAGTTTAAGATATTCTATATTCTAAGATCATTTTATTAGCTTGACTTTAACTCGTTATTTCATCCGTTTTTATTTAATATTCGATTATTTCTAAATCAATTGAGTTAAATTTTTTTATCTCATAATCTGTCTATAATCAGCTCAAAGTGACTATCTCAGTATTGTATCTCAGAGATCCTAAAAGCAGGAACATATCTGCAGCTGAACATTAAAAACATTTCAGTGGGAAACTGCTGAAACTCAGCTGAGAGAACGCTGGATAGCAACGGTTGCTAAGCAGTAGTTTGAGGAAACTGTATCTGGATTTTATACGATTCACTTCATTTTTCTTTTTATAAGCTGGAGTTTAAAACTAAAGAGAAGATCATGTCAGGGTCACAGGACAGTGAGGACTGTGGAGACAGTGAGGACGGTGAGAACGGTGTGGATGGTGGGGACAGTGTGGATGGTGGGGACAGTGAGATAGGTGAAGACTGTGAGGATGGTGGAGCAGGTGAGGAAAGTGGAGACATTAAGGATGGTGGAGATGGCGAGGAATGTGGAGACAGTGAGGAAGGTGGAGACAGTCAGGAATGTGGAGATGTTGGAGATGTTGAGGACAGTGGAGACGAAGATGACAGTGGAGATGGTAGATCACAGAGAAGGTGAGGAGCTCAAAGTGACCATCTCAGTATTGTATCTCAGAGATCCTAAAAGCAGGTGAAGATGGCGAGGAAAGTGGAGAAGGTGTGGACGGTGGAGACAGTGAGGATGGTGGATACAGTGAGGAAGTTTGAGACCGTGAGGAAGTTTGAGACAGTGAGGACGGTGGAGGCGGTGAGGACAGTGCGGAAGGTGGAGACAGTGAGGAATTTGGAGACAGTTAAAATGGTGGAGATTGTGGGGAAGGTGGAGACGGTGAGGAGGGTGGAGACAGCGAGGAAGGTGGAGACGGTGAGGAAGGTGGAGACAGCAAGGAAGGTGGAGATGGTGAGGAAGGTGGAGACGGTGAGGAAGGTGGAGACAGCGAGGATGGTTGCAACAGTGAGGACGGAGGAGAAGGTGAGGACGGTGGAGATGGTGAGGACGGTGGAGATGGTGAGGATGGTGGATCACAGTGGAGACGGTGAGGATGGTGGATCACAGTGGAGACGGTGAGGATGGTGGATCACAGTGGAGACGGTGAGGATGGTGGATTTCAGTGGGTCTCCATACCACAGAGCTCTTTGTCACCGGGATTTTAGTACAGAGGATTATTCTTATTAATCAGGTTAAAAGCCTCAACACAAGCATCACTGAGCCAAAAGACACACACACACACACACACACACACACTTTCTCTCTCTTTCTCTCTCTCTCTCTCTATCTGTCTTTCAGCATTCAGTATGCCTGTTTATTTCCATCTTACATAATCATCTGTTCATCTGTTCTGTTGTCTCTGCTCTTTCCGTTATGCCGAGTGAAACTGTCCAGCTTTGGTTCTGTGTCGTCCAGCATGTGAAAGGTCCTGGTGCTTGTGTGTGTTTCATTACCATCGTGTTCTCCTCAGGTTCCTGGACAGACGTTAGTGAGCACCATGCACTGTCTCTCCTCATGGCGCTAACAAGCCGCGCTGAGCCTCATCGCCTAATTATAAGCAGCAAGAAGCTCAAAAGGACTTTATCTTTTATCCACCTAATCTCTCTTTTACTGTCTCTGTAATGTGTGTGTGTGTGTGTGTGTGTGTGTGTGTGTGTGTGTGTGTGTGTGTGTGTGTGTGTGTGTGTGTGTGTGTGTGTGTAACATTTGTGTGGCTAGTTCATCCTGTGGTTTCTTTTTAAGATGCTAATTTAAATACGTAGTTGGTCAACGATGTGGTCAGTGAAGTGAAACTTGAGCAAGTCGCCTTGAGCCCAACTAAAGAGCGTTAATTATTCATCATCTCACTGCAGCCCTGAATAAATGTACTGTACTGTGCTTTCTTGAAAACATGCTATTTGAACACGGTGAATGATGCTCGCGGGGTTAGCACTAGCTATCCCCACATACGCGAGTGATGTTGCTGTGTCGCGCACTCTGCCTGCAGGTCTGTAGAACACACGGTCACGCCGTGTCGTCCTGGAGGTGAAAGATATTAAGGATTAATGAGAGTTGTGTGCGAGTTTCAGCAGGAGGCCGCGACACTGCCAGCTCTCACAACGATCCGAGTTTAATGGGTTCACTGCTGCCATGAAGCGCTAATAAGACGTGTGGGATGACGGACGGTTCGGATAAAGGTAGAGATTACACCTCAGGGTGGAATTTATATTATATCGCAGTGGAACAGACAGAAACCTACGTAAACATTTATAAAGCGTTATTTCTGCAGGCATCAGCTGCTAATGCACTCTGTTCGGGGAGTGAGACGTCTCCTGACAGAAAACGTTGCCATAGCAACGATTCTATCAATCTATCTATCTATCTATCTATCTATCTATCTATCTATCTATCTATCTATCTATCTATCTATCTATCTATCTATCTATCTATCTATCTATCCATCCATCCATCCATCCATCCATCCATCCATCCATCCATCTATCTATCTATCTCACATGTTACTATAGAAATTACGTCATAACGTAAAGCTTCGATTCATAGCTGCGTTTTTGTTAGAGCTGCTGTGCTACAAAATAACCAACATTGACGACCAATCAGATGTGAGAACATCAGCAGTGACCAATGAAGACAGGACGACGTTCACAGTGGTGTTTATGACGATTAATTAAGGTGTTATGACAGGATATATTTGCCTAGTTTACATGCACCTCTATGACTAAAGTGTTATTATTATTATTAGTAGTAGTAATATATGTCCATGTAACCTAACACACATCCTAATGGCTTCTAAAAAGCACTTTTGTTATAACCTCAATGCCAGAAATAGACCTGGCGTAACAAATGGTGAGACGCCACTCTAAATCACCCCCATGACGTCACACGCACCTGAGTGTCTGATTGGCTGGCTCCAGATCGTGCCTCTGTGTGAGGTAAAGAGGTGCAATGATGGCCACTGTGAGCGTGGCTAACGCTAACACTCCCTGCTCATGTAAGGCTGAAAGGCTTCCACAAATAGTTCGCTCCCACAGAGAGTGTAATTGGCGTAGTGTCTCCGGGCTCGAACAGGAGGAAGTGTCTGCGCTCAGCCGCCTGGACGCCACAGGACCTGCCCGCTTCCACCAGACACGACGCCAAAGATCTTTCTCTTTTTTTTGTTGTTGTCATTGTGTTTTAAATTTAAACCTCTTTTCTTCTACGTTCAAAATGTTGCTGCATGTTTCTAAGTCATGTTCATTCGGTCACCTTTCTTTTTTTCGGTTTTACCGTTTTCCAAACGAAACTAAGCAAAAGAAAAAAAAAAGAGAGAGAGAGAAAACTTCCAGCATCGTTTTTATGAATAGAAAACATCTGAATAGAAATTTAGAGATCTAAAATCTGATGCTAAACTGTATGATTTTTTTTTTAAATTTTGACAGCTTTCTCAGATGTAACATGGCTCAAATGCTAGCTTTTTATGCTAGCTGCTGTACAGTATCCTCGTTATTCTTGTGAAACGTTAGCTCCGACAACACCACACAAAAAAAAAATCAGGTCTTTGATACAATCATCAGATTGTGGCGTGTCGTTTTAGCGAGAAACCGCAAAGCTCTAAAGGATTTTTTTTTCATTCCAGCTCTAAATGTCCTCAGTTTTCAAGCTGCAACAATTTTGAGTTCGTGCTTCATTTGATCCTCATTTGTACTCGTTTTACATGAACGTCACTAAGCCCGCTGTCTCTAAGCTCCTCTGGAGTGAAGCTAATGTACAATAAAGCTCTGACCTCAGGGTCAAAACGGGTAAAACCCTGAGCCAAAAAAATACAGCAAACACACACACACACACACACACACACACATATGCACACAATCAGTGTGGTGTTCATTAGAAGATAATGTGGAAAAGACTGATGCTGTGTGTTGGTTCTTCACAAAGTGATTAGCATACAGTACATTCTGAAACATCTGAACTCTTCTCATCTGCTGCTTTCAATCAGCTGCGTTCCATCTTTATTCTTCTCACTCTTTTCTTCTGCTTCTCTGTAGCATATATTGTACTTTCAGAAAAAAACCATAAAACTTCTGCGTTAATCCCACACGAGGTCAATCATCAGCACCTTCACTCATGTGCGCTTCATCCTGATTGCTCCGGTCTGCAGGTGAATGGTGTCTGGTGACGGCAGCGCCGCATGACACTCGTTTTAGAGCTAGCTTTTTTCCCTGGTGTTCCTGCGATGGAGGAACTAACTTCCAAGGTTCCTTCCAAGGAACTTCTACCTGATGTCCAACAAATGTGAAATTTATTATTAAAAAAAAGAATTTCATGCTGTGTTCACAAACCTGTCTGAACAAAAAAGAAAAAGAAACAAAACCCTGCAGTTTGTCATGTTTGTCATCAACCGAACACCACAAAGCACTGACACGGCTGAAGTGCTGTCCATCTGCAGTATGGAGCTGAATTTTGGACTCTGCTTGCTGTTGGAAATCGTCGGAGTCTCTGTGAGAAGTGTGTGAAAGCTGTATTTTCTCCCACACACTGCTGCTGGACGCCACGCTGTGAGGCGACTGACCGTGTTATCCTCATCCCTGCTGTGCCGTGTGATGGAGGGACGATGGGCATAAAACCTCAGTTAGGATGTGAGGATTTGATCAGTCAAGGGGAGTCATGTGTAAGACAGTATTATAGCCATCCAAAATAAAAATCATCTCTTACACTGTCTGCATTATCATCAGGGAGACTGAAGCAGGGTCAGACTGAGGTGGGGTCAGACTGAGGTGGGGTCAGGGTGAGGGGTGGGTCAGATTGAGGGGTGGCTCAGACTGAGGTGGGGTCAGAGTGAGGGGTGGGTCAGACTGAGTTGGGGTCAGAGTGAGGTGGTGTCAAATGGAGGTGGGGTCAGACTGAGGGGTGGATCAGATTGAGGGGTGGCTCAGACTAAGGTGGGGTCAGAGTGAGGGGTGGGTCAGACTGAGGGGTGGGTCAGACTGAGGTGGGGTCAAAGTGAGGGGTGGGTTAGACTGAGGTGAGGTCAGAGTGAGGGGTGGGTCAGACTGAGGTGGGGTCAGACTGAGGGGTGGGTCAGACTGAGATGGGGTCAGAGTGAGGGGTGGGTCAGACTGAGGTGAGGTCAAAGTGAAGCTGGGTCAGACTGAGGTGGGGTCAGAGTGAGGGGTGGGTCAGACTGAGGTGAGCTCAGAGTGATGGTTGGGTCAGACTGAGGGGTGGGTCAGACTGAGGTGGGGTCAAATGGAGGTGGGGGTCAGACTGAGGGGTGGGTCAGACTGAGGTGGGGTCAAATGGAGGTGGGGTCAGACTGAGGTGCGGTCAGAAAAATTAGGGGTCAAACTAAGCCCACCTTATTCTGCCTCTGCCTCAGTCTGACCCCTTTCATTCTGATCCCTCCTCAGTCAGACCCTACTTAACTCTCACCCCACCTGCTAAGGTATCAGATATCAGACTGAGAGGGGGTCAGACTGAGAGGGGGTCAGACTGAGAGGGGGTCAGACTGAGAGGGTCAGATTGAGAGGGGGTTAGACTGAGAGGGGGTCAGACTGAGAGGGGGTCAGACTGAGAGGGTCAGATTGAGAGGGAGGTCAGAATGAAGGTGGTCAGATTGATAGGGGCCAGATTGAGAAGGGGGTCAGACTGAGAGGAGTCAGACTGATGGAGGGTCAGACTGAGAGGGGTCAGACTGAGAGGGGTCAGACTGATGGAGGGTCAGACTGAGAGGGGTCAGACTAAGAGGGGTCAGACTGATGGAGGGTCACCCTCACAAAACAGTTCACATTGAGGAACACAAACAATAGCAGTAAAGGGAAATGGGAGGTGCAGGAAACAGGAAACTCTGGGAGGTTATTATTCAGTATTCAGCCTCCACAGTAATCTGAATGCTGATTGGTTGATTCATTTTTTTTTATCACCAACATTCTGTACACATGCAATAAAAAAAAAGTTTTTGTATTTATGGAAGGAGTCTCCAGTGTCAGCACTTTGTAATAAGCTGTAACTTTTCCTTAAAGGACGTGAAAGCTTGTTTTGTTGGCATCACTGGAGACGACGGCAGACGCTGTTTATGAACATACGCCTGCGCAGCGTGATATTTCAAAACTATGCGCCAACTATGTTTAGTAATTAGCTTAAATCTATTTATTAGCAAAAGTCTTTAAGTGTGACTAGCGCTGTGCTCCTCTGGTGCTTCTAGCAGCTGTGTGTTTAGTCAGGGGAAGTCGGAAATGGGTCTTGTTTCTCTCTGTGTGCTTCTCTGTGCCTCTCCATCTCATTTATCTTAGCCATCTGATGTTATTACCCCAGGATCTGCCTCTGCGTCTCATTTCACTCCCTGGTGTCACTGAGGAACGCTTGTTCTGGCTTTTTGCTTGAGAGTCGACTGTTTTAGATCCTAATTTCCTGCCCTGAACCCGGAGGTCTTTCTGTGCCGTTCAAGACTCAGCAAGCTCACCCATGTGACAGGATGATGTCCAAACATCTCAGCATTTCTACCAGGAGCCCAGCATCCCTCAAACCTGGATGAATAATATTCGCCCATCTATGGGCTTTTACTTTATTAGGCAAATTCACTTCCTGGATCATGTTCTGTCCAGCATCTAATCACAGATCCATACACTGACCTTTTCTGTTATCTCACAGCTAAAGGGGGAAGTCGTGGCCTAATGGTTAGAGAGACTGACTCTAATGCCTCTTTTCCACCGGAAAGAACCGGGTGCTGGTTCAGAGCTAGCGCTGGTGCTGGTTAAAAGTTGGTTCCACTGGCGAACCTTCTAAGAACCGGTTTGCCTTTCCACCGGCTAGAGAGCATCACAGCGCCGAGTGTGACGTCACTGTATACGTGTCACGTGTCCCAGCGACGTTAGCGCAGCAGCGGAAACACAAACACAACAACAATGGCGGATGTTGCTTTACTGTTAATGCTCATGGCTTTGTGAACCTACATCGGCATCCAAACGCGGCGAATAAAACGTGTACGTGCGGCTCCGTGTAATCTGTATAAACGGAGGTTGTAATCGATAAAGTACATAACGTTATTTTATCGTTAACACAGAAAAAAATTAGCCTTAGCATGTAGCTACCTACTATCATGTGTGCTGATAATGTATCATATCGCGGTAAAGTAAAAGTGTATTAAACATTAGTATACTTAAGGTACATTATCAAATGCGCTAACAGTAGCCCCGCCCCCAGCCCCGGACACAAGCGATTCTTAAGTCTAGACCAGCAACGTTTTGGTGCTACTTAAGAACCACTTTTCCTGGTTCAGAGCCGGTGCTTTGGCGGTCGAAACAGAAAGAACTGGTTCTAAATTAGGCTCCGAACCTGCACTCTGTGGAAAAGGGGCATTAAAGATCCAACCATCTCCACGCCTCTCCCTGCTTCAATTTTGCAAGCATGCTTTATTTACGAGCCGGTGTGAAGTCAGGGGTACGGGTTCACGCCGGTCCAATTTCAGAAACCTGGATGAGAAATCTGTGAATAATTTGGTTTGTGGAATCGCAAATGACGAAAGGAAATATTGAGGAGGAGAGAAGCTGGATGTGGAAATGCATTATTAAGCAGGTTATTATAAAAAAAAAAAGAGGGAGCACTTTTTTCCATACCGTTAACACACAGAAACCAGAATCTCCAAGCATTGGGTTTATTTCATCATAAGTCGTACAGATTCTCTCAGAGACCGGAATTTATGTCACAGAAACCGTTCTTATGTCTGTAGTAATTTGGTTCGAATAGATATGTAAAGCCCACGATCTTTCAAAACCTCATTTCTAGTTGCAGTTAGTCGATGATCCATTACTGTATGTGAGGTTTATTCCCAATGAGGGAATTTTCCCTCCCAACCCAGGAGCTTCATCAGCTGCACTGAGAGCTG
This sequence comes from Tachysurus fulvidraco, assembly GCF_022655615.1. Lineage (NCBI taxonomy): Eukaryota > Metazoa > Chordata > Actinopteri > Siluriformes > Bagridae > Tachysurus > Tachysurus fulvidraco. The sequence continues at coordinate 1,838,521 of NC_062540.1, forward strand.
TGAAATGTTCCTGGGGTTTAAACCCGTCCACATGATTCACACCAACGACATCAAGAAACTCAAATGATGCTAAAAAAATACAAAGGTGTGAATTGCTGTGAAACCTCCAGGGTAAAAACACGAAGCCTGATTTAGGTTGCGTTACGGTGTGGGACATCGTCTGAATTGACGTAATAAACAAGTTTAAAAACAACCGGCAGGATCGAATGGTCTATATCATGGTCTGATGATGCTGTATCGTTTCCTTCAGAGGTTGAATGTGGTTCCTGTTTACTTCCTGATTGTCCACCATTTCGGTTGACTTTGGTTGTCTGCTAATTCAGGTCGTGGTTCCGAGGCCTATCTCGGGATCGCTGATTCCCTTGAAGACGTCCTTTAACATACGAGAGTGTCCTGCTGTTACGGAAAGCATTGGGATATTCTTGTCTTTCCAAAATTCATCTACTGAGGAACCATGAAGAAGCTTAATGTACAGTATATTACATGGCTGCTGGTGGATCCTTTCCCATCGGTTCAGAAATGGTTTGGTCCAGTTGATCCACTTTATTCCTCTTTTAAACCAGACTGTAGCCATTGTTGTCTGGAGGAGAAACTGATGATTCCTCTCAGACGAGACGAGTAAAGAAACACAAATCCGCTTGGCCTACTTCGTATTAGCGACGAGTTTCACCCAGAACTGAAAACCTTTACAGCGGTGAGGAAAGGTGAGGAAAAGATGGATGATGCTTTGAGACGGCATCCTGTTGGTAGTGTCAACATACCGGAGTCGATTATTTTCCATTAAAAGGCGAATCCTGAAGTCTTTTAAGTCTCTGTTTGGGCATATTATCTGTTATCTGTTAGCATCAAAGTAAAAACTCCTCCGTCATTTTACGAGGTTCTGACACTGGAGACTCCTACCTTAAATTTGAAATGGAAACATCACTGTATGTGTTACTAATTAAACAATAAGAATGTTTCCCGATGCACTGTTTTTTCTCTTCATTCACCCACGGTATCTTAGGTTATATGTGTACGTTAGCAAACATCCTCGTATTCAGCTAGGTGAGAGTATCATTTGCATAAATAAATCTCAGTCTTTGAACATAATGCTATCGACTTGGAGTTTTCCTCACATTCCTCCCTCCTGTTCCCCACGATATTGTTTGCTCCGGGCTCCTTGGCTCAGGTGGAGCAGACCTCTGACATGTCGGTGCCGTGACCTGGGTGTGTGGAGCTTTGTCCGAGCTTGCGGGAGCTGCCGAGGAGAGCGTTTGAGCCATGTGGAGAAGCCGGCTGTTCATCTTTCTCTCGTTCTCCCTGCTGCTTTCAGCTCCCATCTGTGTCAGGGCTGCAAATCGAAGCTTTTGATGTTGACCTAAATATATCCCAGAACTCCTCTAGAATATTTGAACTACTTTAGAAGTTCAAGCTAGCAAAGTATATTTTCTTCTGTGAGATCTCGGAGATCTCGGTGTGAGACATGGAAGTCTGCTGTGGTCATGGTTGTGGTTTTAGATCCTTCAGTAACGTACAGTATACAGTATCTTGCACCTGCCGCATGATCAGCGAGCTCAACAATTTTTTAAATCCAGGTTCTCGATATAAAGTGTACTTCTTGTTCAGCACAACACACTAAAGGATGTAGAATAGTACGGGATTTGGAATCTTAAATGGATGACATAAATAGAAGAGTCTGTTATCCTAACATTAGCTAGAGCTCCAGCAAAATCCTTCTAATGTCACAATAGTATAGCTTACATAATGTAGCTAGCTTTGTAGCAAAGGTCACTAGTTTTCTTACACACTAGAGCAGTTTGTTTAATGTTAGATAGCGTTCTAGAAATCTTGTCTAACATTTGATACGTAATACATCAGAGTTAATTAGAAATGTTAGTCGCTAATCATGCTAAACGTTCACACTGCGTAAGTGAAATTTATATTGAGCAGCATGTTGAGCTGAAATGTTTTTTTAAAGGTTTCTCAAGGATAATGGTTCTCAGTAGGACCTGTCGTCTGAGTTTTAAGACCTTACTGTAAGACCTTGTGCGTGTGTGTGTGTGTGTGTGTGTGTGTGTGTGTGTGTGTGTGTGTGTGTGTGTGTGTGTGTGTGTGTGTGTGTGAAGAAATCGTGACACACTTCAAACAGCGTTAGCTCAGCTGCAGCGGGACAAGCAGAGCTCGGTAATCTGATGCGAGGGGACTTCCAACTAGCTTTCTCTCAGCGTACTGAGGTGTGGGAACAACCCCAGCGCTTTCTGATCAATAATCCATTCCGAGCACGTCGCTGTTTCCTCTTTAGCTGCAGCTTGTGGCCTGGCCAAGGTGATTTGTCCTACAGGTTTAATCATAAACATGACAGCTAAAAGACTACAGCGCTCTATGCTACAATCTGGGCAGAAATTTCCTGATGGAAAAAAATAGATCTGAAACAATTCTGGAAAATAAATAAATAAATAAATAAATAAATAAAACCTTTCCATAGAAGAAAAAGTCTTTAGCGAGGGCTGGATGACGTGGACAGAATATGAAACATTCATTCATTCATTCATTCATTTTCTACCGCTTATCTGAACTTCTCGGGTCACGGGGAGCCTGTGCCTATCTCAGGCGTCATCGGGCATCGAGGCAGGATACACCCTGGACGGAGTGCCAACCCATCGCAGGGCACACACACACACTCTCTCATTCACTCACACACTCACACACTCACACACTACGGGCAATTTTCCAGAGATGCCATTCAACCTACCATGCATGTCTTTGGACCGGAGGAGGAGAATATGAAACATATTTCACTGATTATATGCTAATTCATCCATTAATTAATCCGCTACCAGGATCTGATACCAAACACGAGCTATAACGGCTCAGAAATTCACCCAGAAACAAGGCAATACCCGGTGATTAGATAATGGAGGCAGTGAGGACCAAATGAGAGGTCAGATGACTCCTGGTATCCTGGTGATGTGGACCTCTGGTGGTGTGGAGTGGAATTGTCCTGTGAGCCTGTGGGTTAATTGTTAATGAGCTCATTTGCATGTTTTATTTTATACTTTTTCTTTTCTGTGAATTCCTAAAACAGCGACATGCATCACTGTTGTTCAAATGAGCATGCAAAAAAAAAAACCATTCCATGAAATTATTTACTATGTGTAAAACAATCCTCACATGATTATATTTGATGACATGAACATTTTTACAAACTTACAGGCAAAAATTAGGAGCAGGTTAGTAATGATAACATTTCTTATTTATTATTATGAAATCAACAAAATAATACAAGAACTTCCTTTAATTTTGACTAATTCCAAAAAATATACTTTTGTATGTTTTACTTGTTTTTTGTTCTAACATTAATACATACATTAAACAATTGTGTTGTATTGTCTGATGTTTATGTAAACTCATTATTCATTAGAATTATTCATATTTTCCTTTTGACTTTATGGATGTGGGTCAAGCAATTATGCATTTTAATCAAATTTAAACGGAAACATATGAAAGTTAAAATGAATCAACTGTAAACAGCATCAGTAATCTATAATCATTGCCAACACCCGTGATCCACACCTGAGATCAACACCTGTGATCTACACGTGATCCACACCTGAGATCCACACCTGAGATCCAAACTGTGATCAACACCTGAACACTTTTGCTACACATTCAAAAGTATTTTCTACACATTTTCTATGTAAAAAGAGTACGTACTTTGAGTGTATAGTAAAAATAGTGTATAGAGTGTGTAGTAAAAATAGGCGAACTGGGACGCAGCACCTGAACATGAGCTGTTACCATAGAAACGATGATGTTTTAAAGTCAGAGTATTAATTTATACCTGCGCATTAGAGCTGCTGTTATAGAAAAACAATACACATCCGGACCAGTCAGATTTTAGAAT
>NC_062540.1:1844903-1864903 GCF_022655615.1 Tachysurus fulvidraco
TCCGCTCCTGGGCCCCTGGGATAACTGAGTCACTCAACAGGTATATAGGTGAGCCTGAGACTCAGCGAAGGATTTTATTTTATTTTTTTGTTCCTCCATGTGACAAGAGCTTCAGCTGCTGCTTCTGGGTTTAAACTGCAATTAAACGTTGGTTGTGTCAGTGGGCAGATGATTGATTCCCGAGTAACAAATCTAAAGACAGCTCAGTGAGACGGAGACGTGCGGGAGCGGCTCGAATCCGGGTACGAATTATGGCTCTGCATACAGATACAAAGCTCTTCAGCCGGAGGAACGAGTCAGACGTTTCTGTCTATCGGGATGATAGCGTGTTAGGATCTCCTTAGAAAAAAAGAGGAAAATGAAATATCACCAAGGTGATGCTGATCAAGTGATGGTCTCGAGGTAACTTTTTAAAAACAGCAGCGTGGCCGAGTTCTGCGTTCGGATTGGTCAGAAGGTGATTTGCTCTGACTGACATTACCGTATGAGAGACGTTATTGTTTCCATAGTAACAGTTTACTCTTGGCCGCCAGACCAGAATGGATTAAAGCAAAGTTTTCTGTGAGCAGATGTTATTTTTAATGGGTGTTTCTTCGTATCCAGAGACCCAGAGCCAGGATTCGACCCACATAAACACAGAGAACACAATAAACATCAGGAAATCGTAACGCTCTCTCAAGGCGCCGTTAATGATTTCTTTTACATTCATGAACGCTCAGTTAGAGCGCGGGTTCTCAAATCAGGGGCCAGGGATCGGTGAAACATCTCCAGGGGTAGCGTGAATTGTTTGGTCGAAATGAAAGCACCAACATCACCGTGTTCTCTCAGTGAAAAGTTCTCTGATCGATCGAATCCTGTCAGAAATCCATACCGATGGTCCCTGGAATCTATTTTACAGTTAAATGGGTCACTTGGTCCAAAGAGTTTGAGAAACGCTGTTCTCTGTGTGGCGTTTCACATGTTTTCCAAATGTTCTTCACATGTTCTCAACATGACTTCCTGGGTTTCTTCCAGATTTGCAGGACTGAAAATGGAAGCTGTGTTGTTACAGTGGAGGAAAGTTGTTCTGGAGAACTATCAAGCTGTGTTCTCTATGTGTTCTTCATGATTTAACGTGGGTTTCTTCCAGGTCTTTCATTTCCTTTCACCTTCTAAATTAGCCAGATTTGCCCCTAATTTGCCCCCAAGTGCGACTCCGAGTGGCCTACACTCGGCCTCCTTGCCCAGAGGTTTGATCCAGACCAGGACTGAAGATGACTGAGCGAATCAGACAGTGACCCATTTTAAGGAGACGGAGGACTGAATAGCGACAAAAACGTGACCACCTGAAACGGGAAAACCTGAAACCTCATCGCCTTGGCAACAAGTCGTCAGATCCGTTAAATGACGTGTGGAAAACATGACCCTGGTGTCGGATCAGACTCTTTACTTAAATATCGTAGAGTGGAGTAACGTGAGGTCTTTTTCTCATTCTCCAGCTTATTTCTGCCGCTCTTTTCCACTCCGCCGTCTCATCGCCGTCTCATCGCCGTCTCACTCGTCCTCACTGTAAACAACCTTCACATGGCTGCCGAGGCTGGTGTAGTGCGTCCAGTGAAACTATAAGCACAGAACAACGTGTTCGTACAGGAGATTTACTCCATCCACATCCATTAGAATTACTCTTAATCTTCCTCACTGCAGAAAGCTCGGACATCCGGCACGAAAGCGATGCTGATTTATCTTCAGAAGGGAACAAACGAGAAGAGATCAATTGGCCCGGAGAAATGTGGTAAACAGCACAAACAGCCTTTACGAATGTTCATAAAGAATGTTCATGTCAACACCAGGGCATGAGGGAGATGAGGTGGAGCTGCTGTGGAGATGTGGAGCTGGTGATGTTGACGTGGAGGTGATAAGGGGGAGATGATTAGCTGGTGATTATGAGGTGACACGGTGGAGATAATAAGGTGGGATGTTGAATAGGAGGTGATGAAGTGGTGGTGTTGAGGTGGAGGTGATGTGGTGGTGTTGAGGTGGAGGTGATGTGGTGGAGATGGTGAGGTGATGAAGTGGAGGTGTAGATCGTGAGCTGGAGGTGATGAGGTGGAGATGTTGATGTGGAGGTGATGAGGTGGAGAGGTTGAGGTGATGAGGTGGAGAGGTTGAGGTGAAGATGTGGAGATGTTAAGGGTGGAGGTGATGAGGTGAAAATGTTGAGGTGGAGATCTGAAGGTGATGAGGTGGAGATGTTGAGGTGGAGGTGATGAGGTGGAGAGGTTGAGGTGAAGATGTGGAGATGTTAAGGTTGGAGGTGATGAGGTGGAGGTGATGAGGTGAAAATGTTGAGGTGGAGATGTGGAGGTGATGAGGTGGAGATGTTGAGGTGGAGGTGATGAGGTGGAGTTGATGAGGTAATGAGGTGGAGATGTTGAGGTGGAGGTGATGAGGTGAAAATGTTGAGGTGGAGATGTGGAGGTGATGAGGTGGAGATGTTGAGGTGGAGGTGATGAGGTGATGAGGTGGAGAGGTTGAGGTGAAGATGTGGAGATGTTAAGGTTTTAGGTGATGAGGTGGAGGTGATGAGGTGAAAATGTTGAGGTGGAGATGTTGAGGTGGAAGTGATGAGGTGGAGATGTTAAGGGTGGAGTTGATGAGGTAATGAGGTGGAGATGTTGAGGTGGAGGTGATGAGCTGTAGAGGTTGAGGTGAAGATGTGGAGATGTTAAGGGTGGAGTTGATGAGGTGATGAGGTGGAGTTGATGAGGTGGAGGTGATGAGGTAGAGATGTGGAGGTGATGAGGTGGAGATGGTGTTGACTTCCGTTAATGTCGTAATGGACGCTGGATGGCAGATGATGGAGTAAAGGGGAAATTGGGTGGATGCTTGGCTAACCTTGGTGATGTAAAGCAGTTTCTCCACTGCAGCATGAAAATGAGCTTCATCCAATTTGAGTTCCAGCTCCAGTCGCCTTCCTTCATGTATTAACAAGGGCTCATAAGAAAAAGACTAATTTGTACTAATATTTGGCAGAACGTGTTGGCAGCCTCACAACAACGTCTGAAGGATCACTCGGTGGGTTCTGAGGAACTGGCAGCTGACCAATCGGTGCTCCTGACGGTGCTGCTGCTCCATGTTCACTTCCTAACCAATAAAAGGCTCGTTCGGGGAGTTCAGGGTTCAGGACAACCATCAGTGCTTTTAATCGGCCACGTCCATAAATCACGATTCTTAAAAAGAAATCCGTTCATTAGTAACCATAGAAACGAAGAGCGATTTGATATAATCCTGCGATTTGTATCTGAAGTCCTGTTCCAGCTGCTGCTATAGGAAATAAAATTCTGACCAATCAGAATCCAGAATTCTGTAATAAATAAATCGTTACACGGCGGCTCCGGTTTGAAGTCGAACAATCCATTGATTTTATTTCAGAGCTAATCACCGAACTGTGCTTGTGCGGTGAAGAAGCAGTGAGCTGAAGATGGCAGCCGTGGACGACGAGGTGTGTGTGTGTGTGTGTGTGCGTGCGTGCGTGTGTGTGTGTGTGTGTGTGTGTGTGTGTGTTTGTCAGCTGTCAGAAAATAAATTCTCGTGGAAGCGTTTTGGGTTCACTTGTCATGGCGATGATGGAGATGATATTTCCTTTTAAATTCTTTTTTTTTTATTTAACTATATCTCGTATATAAATATATAGGATGTTTGGGCCCCCGTCTACCCCACAGGACCACCACCGAGGAGGTATTAATTGGATGGTGGTCCATTTTTAGCACTCTGACATGATAGTACATGTGTTTGCTCCTGCTTTTAAATGTCACAGTCACATGGGAGCGAGAGATCTATCGACGCCGCTGCCTTCTGCTCCACAGTTATTATCACCGCATCCGCTCGCTGTGCCGTAACACGTCGAGCTGCTCGGATCTGCAAAGCTCGTGGGACGTTCATGCTGTTGCTTCATCCATGTCTCGTGGGATTCCTTTCACTCGGCATTTTAGCATTATTATTATTATTATTATTATTATTATTATTTGGGGGACACGGTGGCTTAGTGGTTAGCACGTTCGCCTCACACCTCCAGGGTTGGGGGTTCGATTCCCGCCTCCGCCTTGTGTGTGTGGAGTCTGCATGTTCTCCCCGTGCCTCGGGGGTTTCCTCCGGGTACTCCGGTTTCCTCCCCCGGTCCAAAGACATGCATGGTAGGTTGATTGGCATCTCTGGAAAATTGTCCGTAGTGTGTGAGTGTGTGAGTGAATGAGAGAGTGTGTGTGTGTGCCCTGTGATGGGTTGGCACTCCGTCCAGGGTGTATCCTGCCTCGATGCCCAATGACGCCTGAGATAGGCACAGGCTCCCCGTGACCCGAGAAGTTCGGATAAAGCGGTAGAAAATGAATTATTATTATTATTATTATTATTATTATTATTATTATTATTATTATTATTATTATTATTATTATTATTATTATATCAGTAGAAATCAGAATAAGGACTTCAGATGGTTGTGAGCTCAAATCCCAGGCTCTTGAACAAAGCCCTTAACTCTCAGCTTTCTGTATACGAGTGTCTTTGGATTTAAACTCAAAGTGGGTGTGGCTTAAACCTGAAAGTGTGTGTGTTTGTGTGTGTGTGTGTGTGTGTGTGTGTGTGTGTGTGTGTGTGTGTGTGTAATAAAATAAATTTACTTCCTGTTCTCATATATCCCAAAAAAAACCCCTGCGGAAGTAAAGCGTTAAAACGTCCCACCTTCCTGCTATCTCTATATTGTCTAGATTTTACTCAGAATGATGCAAAGCTAAAAAAATAAATGAATAATTTTCCACCAGTCAGCGGTTAGAGAGCTCGGAGGCCAGACTAGTCAGAGGAACACAAATAAGCACTCTTTACATCCGTGTGGAGCAGAAAAGCAGGTTAGAGTGCAGCAGTTTGAGGGAGCTGAGCTACAACAGCAGCAGCAGGATGTTGTGGAGAAAGTGTCTGATGAGTGGACTGTATATATCCAATTATATCATCTTTCTGTAAATGATGGCACAACATAATCCTGACTGAGCAGTGTGTACAAACTCAATGTGTGTGCGTGTGTGTGTGTGTGTGTGTGTGTGTGTGCACTCATCCTGGCGTCGTCTATTGTATCAGACAAGGATCTTCACTCATCCTGCTATCTGAAGCAGAGATACGGCTCTGTGCACAGCGCTGACGGGAAGCGTGAGGACTCTGTGGGCTTCACACTTCACACACAATAGCGTGATTCAGCTCTGGACATATTATACAGTACCGCACAAAGAGCAAACACGAACACAATTACTGCACACCAAACATCCCAAGTAGCACACATCACACACACACACACACACACGCTCTCTCTCACGCACACACACGGACATGTCGAGCTGATTTAGCTGTTGTGATTATTCTGTAAATCTAAGCAGTTCCTTAAGGGTTCTTTTTATGGTTTCTGGTCCTGAGGGGTTCTGAAGGGTTCAGAGTCTCGTTTGGTGCTGAGTCAAATGCAATAAGTAACCAATCAAATGTAGTAGGTACTGAATCGAATACATTAGTTACTGAATTAAATGAAACAGATAACGAATCAAATGAATTAGCTACTGAATCATATGTAGTAGGTACTGAATCGAATACATTAGTTACCGAATTAAATGAAACAGGTAACGAATCAAATGAATTAGGTACCGAATCAAATGTAGTAGGTACTGAATCGAATTCATTAGTTACCGAATTAAATGAAACAGGTAACGAATCAAATGAATTAGGTACCGAATCAAATGTAGTAGGTACTGAATCGAATTCATTAGTTACTGAATTAAATGCAATTTAATCAGGTACTGAATCAGGTACTTTAATCAGGTACTGAATCAAATGCAGTGGGTACTGAATCAAATGACATAGGTAGTGAATCAAATGAATTAGGTACTGAATCAAATTCAGTAGGTAATGTCACGGTTTTTGGTTTTCTGATCTGTGATGTCTCCAAGTAGCCAGAAATATCAGGAACCCCTGAATGATCCAGAAGATCATGTAGCACCAAGTTTATCTAGCTGCAAAACCAAATCAGGAGAATCACCACAGAGCTGCTCAGGATCTTCTCTAGAACTAGAACCTGTTTCCTGTTTGTCCACCTGCTGCTTCTAAGGAGTCTCACTGGTGTTTCATTAACCTGTGTGTGTGTGTGTGTGTGTGTGTGTGTGTGTGTGTGTGTGTGTACATGCACTAGTGGTTTGATGGCAAACTCTTTAGTAACTCTACACTATAATCATCAATCCTGGTTTGATCCCTAATTTGTGGTTTCTGATCAATAAGGTTTAAACTCCATCATGCTGTAAAAGCTGTAACACACGTACTAAGGAACCGGCTGGTAAAGCCAATGACTTTATTACGTCATGCTCAGGTCATGGGTCAGTCAGCGAGATCTGTAAAGGTTTCTGTAAAGATCTCTAAGGTTTGGTTACGACTGCAAAACCACGTGGAGTTTGGTAAGGACTTTTGGTAAAGTTTGTATTTGCTCACAATGTGGATCATGATCAAATCTTAGCATTCGAGTGTAAATACGAATCTATATTTAAACCAAGCAACTTGACGCAAACCTACGAACGAACCTGCAGCTGATGATGTCACAACTGTCCTGGTGGCCATTTTCCCCAGGTTAGAGCTGTGACTCGCACACGCCAACGTTCAGAATTCACAACCTCGTCTTCTGAAGACGTGCTCAAACCGCATCAGCCTGATAATGAGCTTCAGGCCTGGTTTAAGCTCCTTCTTCATCAACAGCTGGCCCTCTGAGCACTGCTGGCTCTCCTCCAGCACTGTTTCAGGGGGAAAAGATATCATATGGAACGGCATATTTCAGCGTCCTCAGAGCAGATTGCGCTTAAGTTCCTCGCTTGACAGAAGCCGATTCAGCGGTCAGAGGAAGGACGCACGGACGGTTTTTATACACACACACACACACACACACAAAAACGCACACACACACGTCACTCAGTATTATACGTTACACACTGAACAATCACACTCTTCTGCTTCTGGATCAGCTGGAGTAAGGAGTAAAAACAACAGGGTCGTGTGATGAAGTAAAACTGTTTATAACTGCAACAAGACTCCTATAAGACTATTTATTACTGCTATATGATTGGTTATAACTCCTATAAGACTATTTATTACTGCTATATGATTGTTTATAACTCCTATAAGAGTATTTATTACTGCTATATGATTGTTTATAATTCCTATAAGACTATTTATCAGAGGTGGGAGTAAGTCACACGTCAAAGTAAAGTCTAGTCTTTTTAAAATATTTGTCAAGCAAGTCTCAAGTCTCAAATTTGGGGTCTCCGATTTTTGAGAAAAAAAAGTAATAAGCCAAGTAATAAACAAAAATCAAAACAAAAATCAAAACAAATGTGCAGCCAATGAGCAGAAAGGGGCGGGGCTTGTCGATATGGGCAGAGAGAGTGTTCAGTGCGCGTGTGTGACATTAGCAGAAAGCGGTTTTAACATTGACATGGAGGATAAAAACAAAGAAAGAAAGAGAAGAAAGACTTACGATAAGGACAAGAAGTAGGACGTGTTAATATAGGATCAGCTTTCCAGCGCTGGAGAGAACTGAAGGAGCAGGAAGTTGGCCACATATTCACAGGTTGGAGTTTCCCGAGTCAATAACTCCTGAGCTAAACGCTGTTACTACACAAATAACACCTCTTTTCTATCGTAGTAATGTAGAGAGGCAGCTACAACCGCGTTTTGTGTAGTAACGGCGTTTAGCTCAGGAGTTATCGACTCGGGAAACTCCGACCTGTGAACATGTGGCCGACTTTACTTAAGACGCCGAGGCGCTTTTTTCCTTCTCGATAGGTGAGTAACGTTGGTTTTGCTTTGTTACACAGAACTAATATATGCCTTTGTCCTTTACATGATTATGCTTGTGTGGCATTTTTGCTTGTTTGTTTATCTACAATCGTATTGTTCTTCCCTTCAGCTATGATAAAGACACGTTTCTTTCTGTTAGTCGCCCGGGTTACGTATGTATGTGTGGGCGGAGCTATCGATACAGGGGTGGGACCCGTTTGGGTTAGGGGCGTGTTTGTTTTGGTGATTTTAGATGTCAACATTGGCTTTCAAAAATAGGAGACCCTGCCTTTAAGTCTGACTCGAGTGAAGTCATATGACTCGAGTCCCCCATCTCTGCTATTTATTACTGCTATAAGACAGAGTAAGGAATAAAATCCACAGGGTCGTGTGATGATGTTGTTCAGAGGTTTTTTGTTATTATTTATACAAAATAAAATTTGTCTGTTTTTTATCATGTCTCACTCCACAGTGCTGTTAATATGAAGCTCATATGAAAGTAGACACTCAGGAGTTTTAAGAGAATTAAGAACTGTGGAGTTTCATCAGTGTTTCCGTTTTTCATTAGACTGCTAGAGGTGATCTATCCATAGAGAAAAGTTATCATGAAAAAAACTGTGTGTGTGTGTGTGTGTGTGTGTGTGTGTGTGTGTGTGTAGCTTAGATCATCCAATAGGCAGGAAGTTACTGACCTACTTAGCTGTAATGCTCGATCTCTATGCAACCAGAATAAAGAAGTGTGTTATACAGTAATTACCCCACTATCACCATCAGGGTTGAACCACTACACGAACACTCACGCTAAAATTCCGCCGTGTTCAGCGTCGATAACAGGAAGCTGCAGCGAACGTGGGATCGCTCCGACGCAGGTATTGTTTAGATACAGCAGTTAATTACAGCAGAAATTCCCTTCAGGGAGAATCAGGGTGTTTAAATTAAACTGGTGATTAAATGAAATTAAAACAACAACAACTCCACATCGGAAAAGTCAAAGTGATCTGTGGGCTGCTGGACCTTCAGGAGGAAGCTGAGGGCATTTCTCTGCAGTTTCACTCACTCTACAACGTGTTCTACACCACATTTAACAAATCTGTGCGATGCTGATGATCAGTGTGACACGTACACGTACACACACACACACACACACACACACACACACACACACACACCTCCAGAGACTCAACCCTACAAGCTGCCAATCAGATTCAATTAGTAAACACTTCAGAAATCAATAACGCTAATCAGGAGGAAATCCACGTCGTTAGCTGGAGGCGGCAGTCAGGGTTACCATGGAAACGCAAACCAGCAGGAAGATAGCTTTAAGGAATTAAATAAACAAATAAACAAAAATAAATACATTTCATTTCAAGCATATCTCATCAGCCAGAGCGTGAGTGATTATTTCGTTAGAGTTTCCATGGTAACAGCTTGTTGACTCGGATGGCAGATGATCAAGATAAACGGATTTTCCCTTTTCAAGGAAGGAGTCTCCAGTGCAAGTGCTGGGCAACAATGAGAGGTAAACTTTAAGTTTTCTGAAAATCTTGTGGATTCTCAATCACGTGGAAATCTGTGTTTAATTTTTATTTATTTCCAAACTTCAAAAGATGAAAAAAAAAACAACCCTCGTATATCTCATAACGTTAGGGAGAAGGAGACACGACATCAGATGCACCCGTAAACGGATAAAACGTATGAACGTATGCAGGTGTGATCTGCGGGTCACAGGTCGGGACACCGGTGCGCTCCGTGTGAATGAATGAAGCCTCCTACATTTTAATAACACTAGAGGTCTAAAGATCTTCTGACCTTTGAGCACCAGGATTAGACACCCAGCAGAAGGAGATCGCTCTCCTAACAGCTGTAAGACTCTTCCATCCTGCATCGCTCTCACGCCTCGGATTCGTAATGCTGAGCTCCTGAAACTCTATCGTCTTCCTCTGTTGATGATCTTACACTGAATTCTATTGCCCCTTTTCCACCGAGGCAGTTCGAGTGCAGGTTCGGAGCCTAATTTAGAACCAGTTCTTTCTGTTTCGACCGCCAAAGCATCGGCTCCGAACCAGGAAAAGTGGTTCTTAAGTAGCACCAAAACGTTGCTGGTCTAGACTTAAGAACCGCTTGCGTCAGGAGCTGGGGGCGGGGCTACAGTTAGCGCATTTGATAATGTACCTTAAAGTATACTAATGTTTAATAAACTTTTACTTTACCGCGATATGATACATTATCAGCACACATGATAGTAGGTAGCTACATGCTAAGGCTAAATTTTTTTCTGTGTTAATGATAAAATAACGTTATGTACTTTATCGATTACAACCTCCGTTTATACAGATTACACGGAGCCGCACGTACACGTTTTATTCGCCGCGTTTGGATGCCGATGTAGGTTCGCAAAGCCATGAGCATTAACAGTAAAGCAACATCCGCCATTGTTGTCGTGTTTGTGTTTGTCGCTGCTGCACTAACGTCGCTGGGACACGTGACACGTATACAGTGACGTCACACTCGGCGCTGTGATGCTCTCTAGCCGGTAGAAAGGCAAACCGGTTCTTAGAAGGTTCGCCAGTGGAACCAACTTTTAACCAGAACTAGCGCTAGCTCTGAACCAGCACCCGGTTCTTTCCGGTGGAAAAGAGGCATTAGAGTTGAAGGTAAATCTGAGCTGCCTTTTAGACGAACAAACCCTCGGGGCATCTCAGAGAGCAGAAACAGGTTTGATATCAACATTTACTCTGAACATACAAACGTCTGTGTGGAGAAAAATGAAGCAAATCTTTTCAATGAAAATATCACCCTAGTGTTGTAGAGAAAAACAGAAATAGTGATGAAACTCTACACATTCTTAAAGTACAGAGTGTCTAATTTCATACGAGCTTCATATCAACAACACCGCGGAGTGAGACGTGAGGAAGACGTTCAATCATTCAACCACATGGACACGACGACATTTGTTTGCCTCTGGAACTGATAAAAATAAAACAGGAAATTAGTTTTTTTTTTTTTTTTTTTTTTTCATCGTCTCTCTTCAAATGTAGAGGAATTCCAGCAAAAGCAAAATGGCTCCATTATCATATAAACACAGATGTGAGAAAAGCTTCGCTCTCGACTCCTAGTCCAATGAAATGTGCGCAGTTTCGGCCAAAACGTCAGCGATCGGTATCTAAAGTTATGAATTACGCGACTCTTACAGCCTCCGGTCTAACACGTGTTTAAATAAATAATAACACACTCACGTTAAAAGGCATCGCTCGCTTCAGGGACACGGACGAGGACAAAGATCGTCTGTAACGGCGGACTGTTTAAGCCACGCCTCTTACGGGAAAATACGGCAAGCTGCTCTGAGGAAGAAAGTGACCGTATTTATTCGTTGACGTTAACAAGACGCGAGGAATAAAACGCTCGGTGACGTTATGTGATGTTACAGGAAAATAATCAGCGACAGTGTGACCTGATTAAATTCCTCGAGCATCCTGTCCTGAGGCGTTTTATTCCTCTTATTCCACATCAACCAGTTTTGTCTATTATCACACTGCGACTTTTATCCATTTCTAATTACATTTGAAACAGAACAGACAGAACAGACAGAGCGTTCCGAGCCGCTGTTAGAGACGAATAATCGGCATCGTCTGACCAATCAGAATCCAGAATTCCACCACGGAGTCATGATCCAGCGAGTGTTTCCATCTCCTCTGCTTACTGTGAGGTCAATCACCCAAATCTACGAGTCTTAGCTCAGAGGTTTAGCTCCATTTGCATGAAGCTTCGGTTTTATAGAGCGCGTCCGTCTCGAGTGGAAAAATGTGCCAATTTCAGCACACGGTATTTAAATCTACAGCACGTCTGAGTGCATAATGGATTTGATGCCTCTGTGCTTCTGTCACACAGACGCTGATTGGTGAAACGATGAAATGCAGGAAACGACAACACGAGCTGAGGAAGAAATAATCACTCCTTTACTGTGACTGAATCATTCCAAGCCAAAAGCTTTTTCTGTTTTAAAATAAAGTTGCCATTATTCTGTTTCTCTGAATTATTCGTCTGAGAGAAACCAAATCCAAAATGTTTGTCTGAATGTCAGTGATGGATCACTCGATCACTCACTCGATCACTCACTCGATCACTCACTCGATCACTCACTCACTCATTTACTCACTCACTCACTCACTCAATCACTCACTCAATCACTCACTCAATCACTCACTCATTTACTCACTCACTCATTTATTCACTCACTCACTCATTTACTCACTCATTTATTCACTCACTCACTCATTTACTCACTCACTCATTTATTCACTCACTCACTCATTTACTCACTCACTCATTTATTCACTCACTCACTCACTCACTCACTCATTTAATGACTTACCCACTCACTCATTCACTCACTCATTTATTCACTCACCCACTCACTCACTCACTCACTCACTCACTCACTCACTCACTCACTCGATCACTCACTCACTCACTCACTCATTTACTCACTCACTCACTCACTCACTCACTCAATCACTCACTCAATCACTCACTCATTTACTCACTCACTCATTTATTCACTCACTCACTCACTCATTTAATGACTTACCCACTCACTCATTCACTCACTCATTTATTCACTCACCCACTCACTCACTCACTCACTCACTCACTCACTTATTTACCCATTCACTCACTCTTACTATCACTTTACTGTCCTGTCTGGCAATAATTATTATTATTTTTTAATTATCCTTTGGTAATGTGGGCGGGGTTTCATCTATTTAATAAGCGCTTAGAATCCAGTGTTTGTTAAATTAAAAACAAACACTTGTCTGAAGGATAAGCTGACAAAACTGTAATTCTATCTCTCTCTCTCTCTCACTCTCTCTCTCTCTCTCTCTCTCTCTCTCTCTCTATATATATATATATATATGTATATATATATATTCTGCAATTTTTATTCTCACTTCCTGTTTACGTCCTGCTGTATCTGACCTATAAAAGCACACATTACATGAAGCCTTGCCAACCTCGCAGCAGGTTTTATGTGGTGTATTAACCCTGTTTGTGTCGCCTGCGTCTGAATATTCATCCATGTGTGGTTTGGATTTTACTTCATTAATTAAACCTCGATGCCTGACTGGATTTGAACCCCCCACCCCACCCCCACCCCCACCCCTGCCTCTCCCCCATCCCCCGTCCACCCATTACATGATTCTGGATTTGTGTTTAATAAAACGTAAGTATGCACATTGATCCTCACAAAACTGGTTAGTTACACTGGACACATCTGGCCAAATGTTTTAATTACGATCCCTAATCCGCTCTGTACACGTTAACGGTGCAGCAGCCCGCGCTTTGACCTCGAGCGTCGACACGACGAAACGGTCTTATCTGCATTCACAAGCTCATGAGCTGCTGCTGCTGCTGCTGCTGTTTTTTTCAAGTCTTGTCTAATTCCTGATAGAGCAAACCTAATTAATTTTGCCTGGAGTCAGAGTTATTAATTGCTCAGGGGTGATAAAGCGGTGCCTGTGGCGGCGTGCACCACAAGGCTTTAATGCGTCTCCTGATAGGGCCGCATCAGTCTCGGTGTCGCAGGCAGGAAGCGATGAAAGAACACGCTCGCTGTCTTTCACAGGAAGCCCGTGAGTCTGTTCGCACTAAACACACCGACACGGTGACATAACGGAGACGCGGCGCTCAGCACTTGTCACTGCTTCCCTGAAAAGCAACATAAATCTTCTGCAGCGTGATTCGGCCTTTTCACTTCCTCAGCATCGCTTCCTTTGAGAGATGGGAGACAAGAGGGGAAAGAAATGAGGATGAGGAATGATGTGTGTTTATGGACGTTGTTGTCATTGCAGTCTGTCATCCTTCACCTGTGGGTTGTGTAAGAAATTACAGATAACTGCATCCAAATTCCGCTCCAAGATACATTCCTAAAAAAGGTTTATCATAAGGTAAGACATTTAGGACTCTAAACGTATAAACTCGATTCAATCGTTAGTATGCGAGCATCAAGGATCGCCACGGACAATTGTAACAATACCAAAACAAGGTG
Source organism: Tachysurus fulvidraco (assembly GCF_022655615.1). Taxonomy (NCBI): domain Eukaryota; kingdom Metazoa; phylum Chordata; class Actinopteri; order Siluriformes; family Bagridae; genus Tachysurus; species Tachysurus fulvidraco. The sequence goes on from NC_062540.1 coordinate 1,858,780, forward strand.
TACGTGACTGTGATTAACATTTAAAGACATCCAGCTAAATAACAACGTGTATCCCAGCCATTTGGGAGACACTCAGTTCTTACACTCAATATACATTCAAATCATTACCTCATTTAAACTACAGAGGAAAACAGTATAAAATGCTTGAGCAGGATTTGTTCGAGGTTCTTACCGACTCCGACGAACCCGAAGTACTTCATGTATTTTGTCACTGCTAAACTGGAATAAACTTCTTGTTCTTCATTAAGATTTTCATCATCATCGTCTTATTTTTTATTTCTTTTACGGTTGTGTTCGAATCAAGGAAAAAGAAACATTGGGCCAGTGCTGTATTCTATACTTAAACTCAAAGCTTAAATCAGAAGGTTGTCTTTGTTTGCTTCATTATTACTATGTTTGTATTTCCAACCTATTCGTTTTCTATGTATCCGTCCTTACTGTTGCTTTCATGTCGTCCTGCAACTCAACTCTTCTCTTCCTTTCTCTCTCTCTCTCTCTCTCTCTCTCTCTCTCTCTCTCTCTCTCTCTCTCTCTCTCTCTTTCCCCAAAGGGCAGTGACTTAATGAATAAACTGGACAGTGAACATGAGCTCAGTAGTTAAGAAGTGAAGATGATATTTGACAGAAAGTAAAGTATTTTAAAGTCTCTTATTAAATGGAGCAACGGCGCAGTGAACAAAATGGCTGAATGAAGATTTGAGGAAGTCTGAGAGAGGACCAGCGGCAACGGCGTCGATTTGGGTAGGGACGGTAGGGACATGAACCTACCAATATCCAGGGAACACGTCCCTAGCAATAATTCGACCAAGCCTATATATATTTATACATAACCACTGATATCCGTCTGTGTCTTGTGCTTTTTTACTTATTTCATTTAACATTTATCCAGGAATCATTAAATAAGATGAAAATATTTTACAACGGCGTTCTGTAAAAAATAGCGCAACTAGTGGAACACAAACGGTTAACAGATTTACCCCCTGCAATGAATCCCGCCTCTGTAACTCAACTCTCTAAAATGATTGGCCTTTGCCTTTTTTGAGTCCCGCCTCTCTAACCCACGTCGCTGTTTGATTGGCTTCGTCTTTCTCGCTAATGTGTTGAGGTCGGCTGCAGCTATATTCCGTTGTATGAAGCAATATGCAACGTGATTATGCAGGTTACCGGTATGTGAGGAAGAAAGTATTCTTATAACAACAGTTTTATGCAGAAAATACAGGGAATGTTGTCCCCACCAATGTCAAATAAATTATGTCCCCACCAATGTCAAAATCAAACTTTCGCCATTGACCTGCGGAAGCCCTCGTACTAAATACACGAAGAACAGTGTAAACATATGGAAGAAAGAAAGAAAGAAAGAAAGAAAGAAGAGTCTGGAATAGAGTCCTTCTGTAAGTCAGAGGCTTGAAAAATATTTTCTCACAACAACAAATATATAAATAGAAATATTTTTCTATTAGCAAATCTTTAGATTTGTGTTTATGAAGCAGCCTGCTTTAGGATTCTGGACCTGCTGCTATATTTATTCTGACACACGCTGAAGGATCGGAATATTTTTAGACTTTAATAGCAACAGGAAATGAAGAAAAAAAACTAAAGTGCTCAGTTTAAGCCCATTTGCTGTGTGTTTTATTTAAATGCAGTTTGGCCTTTTTAAAAATGTGGCCTTCAAAAAAAGCACAAGTGACATTTACAGGATCCGCTGGCAGATCTTTCGCGTCCAGGAAGTAACGTCGCACTCGTAGCCACTGGTTTAATAAAAGCGGATGAAATTTGTGAAGAAGTTCCATAGTGATCTGAGTGACGCAACATTTTTGTGTATTTAAGTGTGTTGCTGATATAACCAGAAAAAAAATACTAAGCACAACTTGAGTGAAACACTGAGCAGCATTCTGATTGGATGGACTAAGTACCCAGCCCTTGGGGGTGGGGCTAAAATGAGAACCAATTAGTAGCTACAAACTGGTTTATCTTTTAAGCGTTTAGCTTTTTTTATAGAAATTAATTATTAACGTGATTTGAAGCCATTTGTTTTATGGTCTGATTCCACACCTTACTTTCGTTTGTCATTTTATTAACCATCAATGGTCATGTTGATAAAACAACTATTCACTAATAACGTTTCATATTGTTTAATAAACTTGAATAAAGTTCCACCGTTGAGTTCGCTAGCTAGCAAGTTGACCTGTGACGTGTAGCTAGCCGCTATTTTATAAAATGATATCGTGTAAGATATTTTATTGTTAGATCCAGTGAACCAGTCTATTTAGCTAGCATGATTTATATTTCACTCAGTTCTTAAATCTGATTAGCCAGAAGGAGTCTACAGTCTCAGCCCTTGGTAACAATCTATAATTTTAGGACATTCATTTTTGTCTTTTGCAGCGTTTTCTGTCTTTAACAGGCCGCTGATTAAATGGCTTTTAGCTGCTCCGTTTTTTTAGTCAGTCAGTGTTCGCAGCTCTGCTAAAGGAAACAGCCGCTCTATGAAATGCCTAGCATTACTTTTGTAAAAATTGTCTACTTCACGATTTTCCTCATCCTGTAGGCCAATAATCCAGTTAACTTTCTCACACATCCAGCTAATCTCTCATTCAGTTAGCTAGCTAGCTTACACCATACTTTTTGATGCTGCACAGAATGAACAGCAAAACCACTACATTAACAAAATATTTTGACTAAAACATCGCCATCTTTACATCGTTCTGTTCATCTGGAAGCTCATTTTGTTTCCACCAGCCGGTCTAACTGTCCGTGACCAAGCGACTGCGCTTAGCATCGTTAGCCATCATCAGCCAGTGAAGAGCGAATGCCGAAGTTGTTGTTTTTGTTCAGCAAATAGACCGTGATGTGTTGCTATTTTTAGTAAACACGTTTGAAACAAGTTTTCTGTCTGAGTCGAGGCGTGCGAGTCGGCCATCGGGAAGTTCGTGCGGGAAGCGGTTAGCGTGCGGCGTGTCTTCAGTCCCGCACACTTTAGCACTCTTTTCATTTTGTGTTGAAAATGCAGAGCTGTTTACACTCGAGGGAGCTTCTGCTTACGTCTACAGGTCGTTTTCTACGGCTTGTTTATCTTTTATTTATTTATATCTTTTTACATCGACATGACTGTACTGTATACTTCAGAAGAACTTACCCAAGAAGCTCTTTTTGTGTGTGCTAGGCAGTTAGCAAACCATCAAAAGTAGCTAGCTAATTAGAAGAATACTACACTCCGGTACATTCAATAGTTGAAAGGAAGTTCACAAATTGCTTCAGCGCTTCTTGCTGATTCGTGAAAAAAGTTTTATTTTCGGTTTTTCTACAGCTTGAGTCGGGGAGGACACTTTCAGATCTTCAGGAACTTCTTTCATCAAAACCATGCAGGTTTTCGTTTTTTTAATCAGTCTTCATCACCATGTTGCAGTCGTGTCCTCCGCTACGAAGACTACAGCAGAAAAAAGCTGACACTGGAGACTCCTTACATAAATGAAACTAAACAATCATACCAATGATGTATTTTTTATTCTGTTTCCATGGATACAAGCCTCTGCGCAAGACTGTGGATTCTTCTGAAAACGTTTTAACGGCTTGCGACTTATGACAGCTAGCTAGTGAGCTGTAATTTATAGCTAGCATGCTGTCTTTTTAAAGTAATACCATTAACATACAGTTACTTTAGTTTTAGCTAAATCTGATTATCATAAATTTATAATTGGAGCATTAAAATAAACTTCCTGTCAGACTTAGAAACTTCCTGTTACAGGAAATACATCAACACCTCCTGATCGATCAGAATCCAGTATTCGTCAGCGGAATGATAGCTCCGTTACATGTGTTGTTCGGTAGACATTGTGATGAAGGTAGTTCACGTCATCGCAGTGTGTAGAGAATCTGTCACCGCGGCAGCCGGTGATCAGGGGTCACTTCAACACGCGCACTGTTCAGTACATGGCGTGCTGGAGCAATGGATGAGAGAGAGAGAGAAAGAGAGAGAGAGAGAGAGAGAGAGAGAGAGAGAGAGAGGAATCTTGAGTTTGGAAATGAGGACCGTGAGAGATAGTATTGTGAGAGATATATAGTATATAGTATATGTAGCGCTAACAGTTCAAGAATTTGTGCGATTTCAGTCTCTGTCTCTCTCTCTCTCACTCTCTCTCTCTCTCTCTCTCTCTCTCTCTCTCTCTCTCTCACACTCTCTCCATTTTTTCCTGTCTCTAGGTATGATTTGGGATTAGATCAGCCCTCCTCTGCATTGCCCTTTTTATGACCCTCCAAACCTCGTCATTTCACAGGGTTGATGGAATTAACAAAAGGGCCAGAGAGCCATCATCAAGCTATGCAGAGAGAGAGAGAGAGAGAGAGAGAGAGAGAGAGAGAGATAGAGATAGAGATCTGAGGCTTTGTAATGTACATCAGCAGATGACGTGTGGTATTTGTGAGCTGAGTAAATCAGACGGTCGTGTAAACATCGATGTATCTAGTTAATCTGCAGTGAGGATTTAATACTGAAATCAAGAAAGATCAGAATTCAGAGCACGGTGTGGGTGGAGCTTGGAAGGAGGCGTGTCACAATTAATGGTTGTGCGTTTCCTTGAGCTCGAGTCGGACTTCACAGAATTTTTCCATTTGCAGAGAGCGCTAACGTGATGCTCATCGTTATCGGTGTGAATCCTTCTAGCTCGATGTTTAGCTTTTTTATTGTCAGACATGATGTTAAGAATCACCTCCGAAACACAAGGTATCTTCTGTCAGTTTTTTACGCTCCTTGCATCATGCCATCATGAGGATGCTAAGCGCTAGTTTTGCATCGTCATGGTCAATAATTATCTTAATCAGAATTGGGATTAGCATCATTCCTGTGAACTTGTATGCATTTCTGCGATTCACAACGCTTACCTGAATCACACTTAGCATCATCCGTTGCTGATCACGGCCACGACGCTAAGCATCATCGGCATGCTAAATCATGCTATCATGAAGCTTAGCATCTGATCATGCTAGCTGTTATGGTCGATGTCTAAATCGTACTTAGCCTCGTCGTTATGCTAATTAGATCACAATAATATTGTGCTAGCATGATGCTTAGCATTGTCCGAGTCATACCGAGCACCTTGACCATACTTTTTTTCAGATTTGACCTTGAGGATTAATGTTTTCATGGTCAAGCGACTCAGCATCATACGATTTATCTCGTTTTTACTTTGTTTGTTCAACAGACATGTTGAACAGAACGTTCTAGAACAAACATCGCTTTGGGACGATCGCAGTGCTGCGGAAGATTTTAATCGGGAATGTGAGCGAGGTCAAACAGATATTAATTAAATATTGGCACAGTGCAGTGAAATATAGCTGTGAAGCCATTAGCCATTAGATCATTGGCTCACACATCAGTGCTCTGTGAAGCCATCTGTCCGTTTCCCCTTATAGATTTTACTCTACACTCAACACTCCTCTCTGTGTGTGTGTGTGTGTGTGTGTGTGTGTGTGTGTGTGTGTGTGTGTGTGTGTGTGTTTGACGGACATGATGCATGATGAGAATGTCAGTATCAGAGACCTGGTAGTGAGAAGGCGTTCCCCCGTGACAAGGTCGTAAATTAAAGGCCACTGGAATGTGACACAGCCACGATGCTGCTGCCGAACAGCACGGTGCTAAAGCTACCGAAGCTACCGAAGCTACCGAAGCTACCGAAGCTAGCACTAACGAGCGGCGCCGTCTCTCCGTCAGACGCTCCGAACGATCTCGCAGCGGTTATGACGAAGCCACAGGCGGAAGTGCTGCGTGATTTCTCCAGTGAGATCGTGAGTGTGGTGTGTTTGTGGTGGATGCAGACAGGATGTAGGAGCTGGACAGTAGGGGGCGTGGCTAATAATCACACACAATTCCAAATGGTCCTGGCATGTTTTTACTCAGCTATCAGTTATCATTTCACGCTCTCTCACTATTCCTCTCTCTCTTTTTTGCACTCTTTCGTTTGTTCTCACTCACTCTCCCACTCTAGTCTCTGTCTAAATCACTCCCTCTCTATCTCTCTCACTCTCTCACTCAGTCTCTCTCTATTTCTCTCTCACTTGCCCTTTCTCCCTCTCTCTGTCTCAGCCTTGATCTCCTTTGTTACTCTGCTCTTTTCATCTCTCCGTCCTGA
>NC_062540.1:1867403-1872403 GCF_022655615.1 Tachysurus fulvidraco
GCTCGGTGCAGGGTTTTGTTTGGTTCGGGGTCTTTTGCTCGAGTCTCTGCAGTTGTTTCAGTGTTGTTTTTAATCCTACACAAACACTCAGGGCTTGGACATGTACCTGGAGAGTAAATCAGGCTGTGTTGAGTTGTGTTGAGTTGTGTTGAGTTGTGTTGTGTTGTGTTGTGTTGTGTTGTGTTGTGTTGTGTTGTGTTGTGTTGTGTTGTGTTGCATTGTGGGAAAATAATCAGCAGTGAGCCGGAGTGATAACCGAGCAACAGCTTGCTTTGGGAATTAAAGGCTCATATTTTTTTTTTTTTTTACATAAAAAACTCAAATTCAAATCAAAGCTCTTCCAGACTGCCACCGATGGCCGCTTCACCCCCCGGCTGTGCCGTTTGATCCGATTCCAGGACGCCGTTAAATGCGTTATTGTTGATTTGGTTTGTTTGTCCCTTGCGATGGACATTTTCTGGATGTCTTCTGTTTGTGTTTCTGAGGATCGGCGCCTCGAAAAGAAAACGTTCATAACTCTCGCTCGTATTTATGTGATTGGATTTAAGAAGCTTCGTTTGTCGATCGACTGAATTACGTCTCTGACACGATAACCGCAGTGTCGCGTCGCTAAATGCCTGAGCGAGTTCGAACCGGCATCAGTGACACGAGGAAGACAAAGAAAACGAATCTGTTTGGGTTTTTGGTGTAAAAAGTCTTCACAGTCAAACCTTATGCGCTCTTAAATTTGTTGTCTTTAATGGACTTGTCTGTTTGTATAAGGATAATTAGTTCGATCGCTCCCAAAGAACTCGCTAATGCCGGAGGGTAGCACGCCGATCTTCTCTTCTTTTCTTAAACGACTCGGAAAAGTCCCGCTGTGGTTTAACGACTCTGCGTGAATCCCACACACCATGACATGACAGAGAACGGAGTCATCTGTGGGAATCAGAGACATGCTAGCAACAAAACAGGAAGGAAGGACAAAAACGCTTCCCAAGCTAATAAACTGATCTGCTAGCAGGACGTTAGCTAAACCGATCCTTTCATTTCATCCGTCTGAAAATTAACGGATAAAGGGATGATTTCTATTGTTATCCGGATTAGGTTCCGATTCAAGTTCGAAACTGTTGCTGAAATTACGTTCCGTCGTCGTCGTTAGCGTCCACGCGGTCAAACGTTCGGCAGAATAACTACAGAAAAAGACAGATAATAAACTACTTTAACGAAACACATCACTACTCTAGCTAAACTAGGTAACTAGATAACTACCAATGTATAAAAGATTACAAGAGCAGGAAAATACCGCTAAGAAGCACCGTGCTAACAGACTCTACCCCGGAAGAGTCAGAGGAAACAAGTCAATAGGTGTTTCAACAGAGAATTAGTTTAGGGGTGCACATACTTTTGCAACTAGGTATTAGCTCTAGATAGTTTTTCACACTGCGAGCTGGAGAAGTTCTGACATGATTCATCTTGCAGGAGTTCACATTCACCTTAAAACACAGAAACGTCATGTAGAGCTTCCTTCTGTAGCAGATCGCTCTCGCTGGTGCATCTCTCCATCTCACTACACCTTCTCGTCCTCCAGTGTCTCACTGAGCGTTCCTCCTCCGAACGCCGACCGGACGAGCGTGAGACAAGAAAAAGATTCAAGATGGAGAAATGTGCCATGTTGCACCACGTCTCCTCTCCAAGAGGCGTCAGGATAATGAGAGCTCGTAGAGTTGCTGAGCAAGTTGAGCTTCAGAAGACGAGTGAATCCATTCCATCTGGATCTAAGGAAACATTTTAGAAATGTTCAGGTTCTTCTGAAGACCTGGGCTTCTTGGTGCAGACTCCAGGAAGTCCAGGAAGTGATGGTGTTACAGCAACCGGTTGGTCTTGACCAAAACTCTGAAGTAACTGTTTTAAGTATCAGGGTGAAAAGTTTGTGCACCCCTGACCATCTCACTTATATGTTCTTGCTGAACATCTCAGTACAGATTTATTCCATGTGTTTTTGGTGTTATAATCTTCTCTTCTCTTCTCTTCTCTTCTCTTCTCTTCTGGAAAGGTTTTCCACTAGATTCTGGATTGTGTGGATTTGTTTTCATTTCTGTTTAGTAGAATTTTTGAAGAACAAGAACCTCAGATGACTCAGGAGTGATGGTCAGGTCTACATGTGCTTCTGGCCGTATCACTAGATGGACACGGTTGAGGTGGTTCAGTAATCCGATCTGACTAGAATCATGGATTTCTCCAAGCAGAAGCTTGTTATGATGAAGATATAAATGCTACAATTATGTCTGTGAAACTAATCAAGATCTTCACAGTACATTCTGGTCCTTGTTTCTCCTGGAGAAAGTTCTCTGAGTTCTTTGTTGTCATGAGTCATTCTTGGCTGGAGCTCCTGGAGGAGAACCTTACTCTGGACTGAGGTATCTCAGCATTCTGGCTAAGCCTCAGTAGGACGGTAGTTTTCTTCACTGTTTTTCCTCCTCGTCCTGCAGGACGTAATCACAAAAAAGCATCTTCTTCCTTTAAAAAAGGATTAATAGCAGCCATTTTGTAACTTCTCAAGGTCCCACCTCCACACCTCGTGGTGGAATTCGAAAGCTAAAATTGTCCTCCACGCAGAAAGGTGGAAGGCACTGCAAGTTAAAACGAAACATGGAGAAAAATGAATGGCTCCGGATCTCGGAGGAATAAAGCAAAAGGGAGAGAATGAGTGAGGAGGAGGAGGAGGAGGAGGAGGAGGAAGAGAGATAAAGAGAATATGAGAGTAGAGAAGGGAAAAGAGAGAAAGAAAGAAAGAGAGAGAGGAGACCAAGCACTATAGGAGCTAATTATGATGAGTCATCCATGGCAGTTCTGCTTCTCCTCCTCTGGGCTCTGGAGGAGGATGAGTGTGTCTGTCAGCCGTCAGACTCGAATCTTCACCCAGCTCACGCCCCAGCTCATGTGCTAGCAGGATTCCCATGCCTTTTTTTTTTTTTTTCCTGATCATTTCTTAAGTGTCTCCGCATTCTCCTGTTGTCTTAGCGGGGGAGATATTTTTGGGACAGCTGATATGAAAGGAAAGATCGGGCTTCAGCGGCATAGTGGGTGTTGTTTTGACAGCCTCATGTAATATGATTCTGGATGCGTGGTTGGTTTTATTTGCAGACATCATGATCTCACCATCGCAAATTTGTACCAATTCACCCAAGGGTGCAGTTTACGGAGGAGGTGTCGGCGATAAGGGTGTAGCGATAAACTGCACCTCCGGAGCAGTTCGAGTCGATACGACGTGATAAAAAGCTCGATCGCTCGAGTGCCTTCGAGTTCCATTTTCACTTGATTAGAACAATGATGGGGGACACGGTGGCTTAGGGGTTAGGACGTTCGCCTCACACCTCCAGGGTTGGGGGTTCGATTCCCACCTCCGCCTTGTGTGTGTGGAGTTTGGATGTTCTCCCCGTGCCTCGGGGGTTTCCTCCGGGTACTCCGGTTTCCTCCCCCGGTCCAAAGACGTGCATGGTAGGTTGATTGGCATCTCTGGATAATTGTCCGTAGTGTGTGTGTGTGTGTGTGTGTGAGTGAATGAGAGTGTGTGTGTGCCCTGTGATGGGTTGGCACTCCGTCCAGGGTGTATCCTGCCTCGATGCCCGATGACGCCTGAGATAGGCACAGGCTCCCCGTGACCCGAGAAGTTCGGATAAGCGGTAGAAAATGAGTCAGTGAGTAGAACAATGAAATGAAACTGATGAAAATTGATAATGAAAAACTCCAAAACAACAGAAACCGGAGTTCAGGAAAAGAGAAGTTCATGTTCTTCCAATCACTGTCACACATTTCTTTGGTGTGAAATTCACTGCTCTGGCAACCCAGATGGCAACTCAATGGGGTGTGTCTCAAGCACATGGATTTTCTTAATGCTACTTTGGAACACCGCCGCGAACCGAACCGAATGATCACCGTGTTAATGATTTCTGAGAGCAGCTTCATGGCACCAGATCTTTTTTTTTGTACCATTAATCGTTTATGGCTTAAAGAGTTGCAGAAGTTCGTCACTTTTTTTTGTTGGTTCGGGCCATTTATAAGGAAACATACTGCAGTTTGTGCGAGGAGTCGACGTCTGCGTTTTTCAGCACAATTAAATTCCGTCCGTTTTTTTTTTTATCGCTGTTCTTATTTTTATCGTATTTTATCGGAATCCCACACATACATACGTAACCCAGGCGACTAACAGAAAGAAACGTGTCTTTATCATAGCTGAAGGGAAGAACAATACGATTGTAGATAAACAAACAAGCAAAAATGCCACACAAGCATAATGATGTAAAGGACAAAGGCATATATTAGTTCTGTGTAACAAAGCAAAACCAACGTTACTCACCTATCGAGAAGGAAAAAAGCGCCTCGGCGTCTTAAGTAAAGTCGGCCACATGTTCACAGGTCGGAGTTTCCCGAGTCGATAACTCCTGAGCTAAACGCTGTTACTACACAAAACGCGGTTGTAGCTGCCTCTCTACATTACTACGATAGAAAAGAGGTGTTATTTGTGTAGTAACAGCGTTTAGCTCAGGAGTTATTGACTCGGGAAACTCCAACCTGTGAATATGTGGCCAACTTCCTGCTCCTTCAGTTCTCTCCAGCGCTGGAAAGCTGATCCTATATTAACACGTCCTACTTCTTGTCCTTATCGTAAGTCTTTCTTCGCTTTCTTTCTTTGTTTTTATCCTCCTTGTCAATGTTAAAACCACTTTCTACTAATGTCACACGCGCGCACCGAACACTCTCTCCGCCGCATATCGACAAGCCCCGCCCCTTTCTGCTCATTGGCTACACGTTAGTTTTTTTTTTTTTTTGATTTTTGTTTACTATTCGTCCCGACTCAAAAATCGGAGACCCTGCCTTTAATGTTAGTTTTCTGTAAAACACCGAACAAAAAGCATCTGCGCTAACACTTTGATATGTTAGCATTAAATTAGCGCCTTTCTTCCGAGGTCCGTGGTACACAATTATCCGGCGGTCGGATCCCCTAATTAATTGTACCG
>NC_062540.1:1879903-1954903 GCF_022655615.1 Tachysurus fulvidraco
CGCTATTCAGACTCATCACAGATGTTTGCGCTATTCAGACTCATCACAGATGTTTGCGCTATTCAGACTCATCACACAGATGTTTGCACTATTCAGACTCATCACGCAGATGTTTGCGCTATTCAGTATCATCATGTAGATGTTTGTGCTATTCAGACTCATCACACAGATGTTTGCGCTATTCAGTATCATCATGTAGATGTTTGTGCTATTCAGACTCATTACAGATGTTTGCACTATTCAGACTCATTACAGATGTTTGCAGTATTCAGACTCATCACGCAGATGTTCGCGCTATTCAGTATCATCATGTAGATGTTTGTGCTATTCAGACTCATTACAGATGTTTGCACTATTCAGACTCATCACAGATGTTTGCACTATTCAGACTCATCACGCAGATGTTTGCGCTATTCAGACTCATCACGCAGATGTTTGCAGTATTCAGACTCATCACAGATGTTTGCAGTATTCAGACTCATGAAACATGTTTGCGCTATTCAGACTCATCACGCAGATGTTTGCGCTATTCAGACTCATCACGCAGATGTTTGCAGTATTCAGACTCATCACAGATGTTTGCAGTATTCAGACTCATCACGCAGATGTTTGCAGTATTCAGACTCATCACACAGATGTTTGCAGTATTCAGACTCATCACGCAGATGTTTGCTTTGTAACGTCTAAATAAAGATTGTTTAGTGAGTTCACACTTCAGCGTGAGTGGATTTTATCCTCCTGTGCGACTCCCCCACACTTCTGTCTGCTTTTCTTTTCGAATCGATCCCCTTGATATTTCCTCTCCCTCGCCTGCTCTGTGATTCAGGCCTCTCCTGACTCTCCTCTCCCATATTTATCTTTCTTTCCGGGAGAGAGGAGAGAGGAGAGAGAGAGAGAGAGAGAGAGAGAGGCGAATGGGCAACAAGCTGAGATGTGTTTAATGCGCCAGAGGGACGCACCATTACGGCGGCCGGCTTTGAAAACAAGGAAACAAGTGCTCCCTTTGGCTCTTCCGTCGAGGTTAACAAGACGAGTCGTCCCCTGAATCCGGCATGATTGGGTTTAAAGTTCCAGCAAGATCGCTTCTTTTTGTCTGTGCTTGGGAGGGATGTTACGTCATATCTGAGCCTCACATTAGCCAACAGATACACAGCTGCTGCTGAAGTGTGAAATGGGAGAAAATCCGGCGCTCGGTGGCATCCATTAGCGTCTAAATTCGACAGGGTTTTAGTTTTCGTTAGAAAGTGAGATTGTTTTTTGCCTTTGTTCTGAATACATTCACATCTTTCTGATGGCGGTGATCCGTTTTAGCATCATCAAGACTTCCGTATGCCTTTTTGTACTCACGTTGCTTCTGAACGCTGAGCGTCGATTTTCTGTGGCATCGTCAGAACTTGTCTTGTCAACCGGTTCGAGCGCTTTCCTGTTGCTATACCTGATTAAATCCTCTTTTGTGTTGCGCTTCCCTTACTTCAGTCTCTTTGGTCTTTGGGGTCCCGTTTTGTCACGTCGGTTGTATTGGTTTGTTACGGATCCTTTACCTTTCCGTTACTTACTTCCTGCTTCGTTCCGTACAGAATCCTGAGCAAAATAAAAAAAAAAATCAGTTGTTTGTGTATAAGTCTCTTCTTTCGGAAATGGAAACCTGTGAACTGTGAAAAAGGGTTAAATTCGCTAGCTAGCGTTGTTTGGGTCTGTTAAAGGTATCAGTGAGCTACAAGCTCAACCAGGTTGTTAGACTGAGGGGTATTTTACATACATACACATTAATTCTCTATATTTCTCCTTATGTTTACCTTCTGTTCTATGTTTATGTTCTGTAAAGCTGCTTTGAGACGAAGCCCATTGTAAAAAGCGCTATACAAATAAAATTGAATTGAATTGAATTTTATCACATGAGCATGTCACAGTGAGATTTATTAGTAGTAAACTTTTTCCCTCCTTCGTTCTCTCTCTCTCTCTCTCTCTCTCTCTCTCTCTCTCTCTGAGTCAGAGGCTTCACGGCTGAGGTGAGCTGATAGACAGGGGCTTCTTAACGAAACCAGATCACAGTCTAACAGATTTGTCCTTTTGTTTGGGTCGATGTCTATCTGCTAGAACACGGCCGCTCGACTCGTACAGTACACAGTACACAGTGTGTGCCATATAAACAGAGAAAACCCACTTCCTGACCTCCGAGGATCGGCCAAGTCTCTGAGCAGAAGTGTGATGTGTCTCTGATGCTGCCGTGTACCTAAAACCCTCTCGTTCTCTTCCCTAATCTTTTCTTTTTATTTTTCTCTCAGGCTTGAGGCTTTCTCCCATATCCACACTCTCAGTCTGCAGCAACGCTCGCGTCTCGCTAAGAGATTAGATTTGCGCTGGAACAGCAAATAAAAAAAGGAAGCCGGAGCGTTAATCTAAAAACCATTTGCATCGTCGCGTTAAATCTTCACCATGCGATCGCTCAAAAACGATACGTTCCAGATGGAAACCATTACTACGCCATCACTCAGGCGGAAACATCTGAAGAATGAACTTTCACAACTCCAGGAACGTTCAGATTTGTTCGGATCTGGAGTTGTAATTATCGCTGGGTCGCTTCTGCTCTCAGGCCGAGACAAACGAAACGTTCGATCAGGAAAACGACGGTTCATTTTACGGTTCAGTTTATAATGAAACATCAAAAAATATCAGATAAATCCTGTCTGAGCAAGAGGTTATTAAGTTAATTAGGAAGTAAAATTTAGGGCTAGCTATAAAGTGAATCAAACCTGACAAATTGTATAAAAAACCTGAAAAATCGTTACGATTTTGTAAATCTAGCATTTCATTCATTCATTCATTCATTTTCTACCGCTTATCCGAACTTCTCGGGTCACGGGGAGCCTGTGCCTATCTCAGGCGTCATCGGGCATCGAGGCAGGATACACCCTGGACGGAGTGCCAACCCATCACAGGGCACACACACACTCTCATTCACACACACACACACACACACTACGTACAATTTTCCAGAGATGCCAATCAACCTACCATGCATGTCTTTGGACCAGGGGAGGAAACCGGAGTACCCGGAGGAAACCCCCGAGGCACGGGGAGAACATGCAAACTCCACACACACAAGGCGGAGGTGGGAATCGAACCCCCAACCCTGGAGGTGTGAGGCGAACGTGCTAACCACTAAGCCACCGTGTCCCCTCCAGCATTTCAGATCATTTATAATTAATACATTTATTTTGTAAAAGTCTTTAACATGATGTAACAACATTTAACAAAAGGTAACTAATTAAAGCAGATCTCGCTCTTTGACCTCCGATGGATTTGACGTCTTTTTTGTTTTGTTTTTTTTCTTGGATTTCACTCCGTCTGCCTGCAGCTTGATCCGCTTTACAGATATAGGATGTTTTTGAACACTCGTGAAAGTTTCTGTTGCCTGTTTGTTAAAGGAACTGCTTCTGGCACTCGAGGTTAATTTTAACCCTTCACCCTGCAGCTCTTGTTGCACGAGACGTGAGGCTTCGTCCTCTGTGGTTTTGCCCTGGAGGAAAATAAAAGCTCTGTCACTGAAAATCCATCAATTATTAAAGCTGTATGGTAGTTTAGTGTGTGTGTGTGTGTGTGTGTGTGTGTGTGTGTGTGTGTGTGTGTGTGTGTGTGTGTTTAAAATCACCACAGACAAATCAGATTTTATACAAATTAGGACTCGATGATAAAGGGACTCCAGTGTAAACGCCATCACGGTGTTAAAGCGCACAGTTATTCCTCCCACTGAAGTTAATTAGACGAGGGAGGATTCAGAATTTTCTCTAACCTCAGACACTCAAACTCAAAATCTGCTCCATAACTTCCAAGGTGAACTCGATAAATATTCAACGTGATTATATTTCCGAACCATGCCCTTTGCCATCAACCTGCGAGCTCATCTGCATAAACGAGCTGAGCGACCTGAACGTTCTGGACTTCAGCTCCTCCACGCCAGCGGACAGATGGCAGAGGTTTAGTTAAGTCGCTCCGCACTTCCACCATGTGAATCTTTAATATGGTGTTGACCTCCAACTGATAAGATGATCAGTGGGACAGCTTGAGAAGTTTTCTGCAAAAAAAAAAAAAAAAAAAGTCTGGAGATAAACAAAACCTGCAGCAACATCGTAAAAAGTTCTCAAAGCTGAGCGAAGGTAGCGTTAGCGTAGCATTAGTGCAGCACTAGCGTGACGTCAGGGTGCGTGGCTTCTTTTATTTAAAGCTTAAACCTGGATATGAATTTCAGTGGATTTTGAGAAATCTCAGTGGTTCTAATGGAGAGATGATGGTTTATGAGATCAGACGGAAATCTGGACTAGTTTGATTATTTCAGTCACGGTTGAAGCAGCAGAGGCTAGAACTCAGGACTTGAAGCTCTGCTGAACGTCGTGTTCGTATGTGAAAGTGGGCGGGGTTTAAAATCTGACAAATCGTGTCTAAGCATCTGACTGGAAAACCTAGCATGTGGTTATTAAGCTAAATCATGAAAGAAATCTAGGCGCACGGTGGCTTAGTGGTTAGCACGTTCGCCTCACACCTCCAGGGTTGGGGGTTCGATTCCCACCTCCGCCTTGTGTGTGTGGAGTTTGCATGTTGCCTCGGGGGTTTCTGGTTTCCTCCCCCCGGTCCAAAGACATGCATGGTAGGTTGATTGGCATCTCTGGAAAATTGTCCGTAGTGTGTGTGTGTGAGTGAATGAGAGTGTGTGTGTGCCCTGTGATGGGTTGGCACTCCGTCCAGGGTGTATCCTGCCTCGATGCCCGATGACACCTGAGATAGGCACAGGCTCCCCGTGACCCGAGGTAGTTCGGATAAGCGGTAGAAAGTGAATAAATGAATGAATAAAAGAAATCTTGAGCTAGTGCAAGACATTAATCATGTCAGCAAACCATAATCGTGTCTTTTTGTTTTTTTATTTTCTGCTTCGGACGCATTTAATCTAGAATTACACAAACGTACACAAAAGGACAGACGATAGAAGGGTAAGGATTAAACGGATGTTTCTCTTCAGCATGTTCAGGTAATGGAATGAAACCCGAAGCCACTTGTGAGCTAGAAAGGATAAACTCGGGCGTCTGATTCTCCTAATTAGCTAAAGTAACACAGCCGCCTGGATTTAGCTTGTGACCCTCAGTAAATAAATCTGTAGCCCTTTGCTGTAAGTCTGCTGTTTGTGTCTAAATTCTGATTAAAATTCATGCTGTGGACTTGGGAGTGAATCCACTATCACTTGTGTAACATGGCATGACACGTCATTTATAACACACACACACACACGCTGGCTCGGCCACTCGAAGGGCTGCTGCCATGAAGCCTGGATTTTTTTAAGCAGCACCAGGCAGTGTTCGGTTTGGACGTGTGACACGGGGATGAAATTGGAGATAGTTGAATACATTTATAAATATATATATGCAGTTTCAGTATTACAGAGTAACCCATGTGTGCTTAGCCGTCGCTCTGAGACTCAGGGTTTTCCAGCGTATTCGTTTTGTACCAAGCAGATGGAAGTATGTGTGTGTGTGTGTGTGTGTGTGGTGGATGTGGTGATGGACAGGTGTAGGTGATCGCTGCTCTCGCTGGGACTTGTAGCGGCTTGGCTACAGGATGTTTAGTGAAAGATGCCTTCAAGACAGAATCCAGTGCGGTTTATCCAGCGGCTTAGCAACCGACCCCTAGAGATACCGTCCGGGTGTGTTGTCATGTGTCCAACGAGGTGATGTGAGGCGACGTGTCCTGTGTGAATTCCGTGTAAATTTTGTTTAGTTTTGATTGTTCCGTGAGGTAACTGAAGAAACGATACCTGACTAGCATGCTAATATTCTAGCACCTGTTAGAAAACATCCAGGTTGATGATTTATCCTTGATTTTTTTTTCCTAGTAAGAGGTTCTTACCAGTTACAGTGCGTAAAATAATCACCGATCCCGTTTCACCATCGCAACCGAAACGTTAAAGATTTGCGCTAGTTATATTTTTACTTCATAGTCGTGAACGCAGGAGACATTTACTATCAATAGATCTCGGAGCTTCCGTTGTACCAGTGCGACCGTCACTAAAACCTTTTTTTATGATCGGCACCAAAGCAAGACGCTCTAGATTCCCTTGATTAGCTACGCTAATGCCACAGAAAATAACAGCGCAAAGAAAACTAGCGCTAATCGTTATCTCCTGATTTGTATTCTCGGGCACTAATTCTATCCTTTCTTCATTAATTCTTTCGTTTGTTTCCTCTTGCAGTGGTTTAATGGTGAACCCAGCAGGGTGATGAAGACTAATACAATAGACCGTTAATGATATGTATTTTTGGCTCAGGAATACACATGGCGTCAGTTTGTGTGCTCGAGTCGCTCGTACACGCACGCGTTATACATGTTTAGCATTTTTATGTAGTTAATTGCCTCAGGAGACAGAAAGAAGGTAGAGCTTAATGAAGTACAGTAAGGTTTATAGGATCATAGTGGGTCCTCGATGAGGTATAAAACATCTGATTGCGTCTGCGGCGTAGCTGAGTCACCTACATGTTTTTTTTCGAGTGCAGTGTTGTTGCTAATAGACGGTAACAGTACGTCAACCACGGCGCTGACTCATGATCTGAGGGAAATCTAACACCGAATCGACGGAAATGATTAGCGAGGAAGTAAACTGCGTTTTGAGCACCTTTTCTGTCTCTGTGTTATTTTGAAACCTCTGATGGTTGTAAAGCTACACAACTGGACATGTGTCTAAACTTCATGAGCGGTTTCAGAGTTTAAGCGTATTCATGTTGTTCTTTCAGTAGCTGCTCCATGTTTAGGTCACCACAGTGGAGCTTCTCGTCCGCATATTTCATTCATTCATTCATTCATTTTCTACCGCTTATCCGAACTACCTCGGGTCACGGGGAGCCTGTGCCTATCTCAGGTGTCATCGGGCATCGAGGCAGGATACACCCTGGACGGAGTGCCAACCCATCACAGGGCACACACACACTCTCATTCACTCACACACACACACACACACACACACACACACACACACACACACTACGGACAATTTTCCAGAGATGTCAGTCAACCTACCATGCATGTCTTTGGACCGGGGGAGGAAACCGGAGTACCCGGAGGAAACCCCCGAGGCACAGGGAGAACATGCAAACTCTACACACACAAGGCGGAGGTGGGAATCGAACCCCCAACCCTGGAGGTGTGAGGCGAACGTGCTAACCACTAAGCCACCATGTCCCCCCCCCCGCATATTTCAATTGGCACAATTTTTTAAGACAGATGCACTTTAAAAAATTTTTGATCCAGGATTAGGACCAGCACTGACGGTTAACCCCAGGTTAGTCCCCTGTGTGGGAATAGAACCTAAGCCACAGCGATGAGAACAAAGGATCCTGGCACTGGACCACCAGGGGACACAGTTTAAGTGTATTTGTACGTCATGTTTTTCATCTTCTGAACCCAAGTTTGGCCAATGAGACATTACAGTGTGGTCAGTTTTGGCTCGAGGGGTTCAAGCTTGGTGTTGTTAATCAGATGGTCGGGGTTCAAGCTTTAGTTTAGTTAGTTCACTGTTGGGCCCTTGAGCAAGGCCCTTAAACCCCTCTTCTTCAGGGCTGTTGCATCTTAACTGCCCCTTCATTCTGACCCCAACTCCCTAAGCTGGAATATGTAAAAAAAAAAAAAAAGAGCTTTAATGTATCTGTGGCAATATCACTTACATTATATCAGCTGTAAACAATCTTTCCTTCTCTAGCAAATTTTTTACCTTAATAAAGAAAAAAGAAGAAAAGAAATCCTGAATCCCCTGAATCCCGCATCTCATCATGAACCTTCCCCTGAATCCCGCATCTCATCATGAACCTTCCCCTGAATCCCGCATCCCATCATGAACCTTCCCCTGAATCCCGCATCTCATCATGAACCTTCTCCTGAATCCCGCATCTCATCATGAACCTTCCCCTGAATCCCGCATCTCATCATGAACCTTCCCCTGAATCCCGCATCTCATCATGAACCTTCCCCTGAATCCCGCATCTCATCATGAACCTTCCCCTGAATCCCGCATCTCATCATGAACCTTCCCCTGAATCCCGCATCCCATCATGAACCTTCCCCTGAATCCCGCATACCATCATGAACCTTCCCCTGAATCCCGCATCCCATCATGAACCTTCCACTGAATCCCGCATCCCATCATGAACCTTCCCCTGAATCCCGCATCCCATTATGAACCTTCCCCTGAATCCCGCATCCCATCATGAACCTTCCCCTGAAACCCGAATCTTGTTGTGAACCTTCCCCTAAATCCCACATCTCATCATAAACCTTCCCCTGAATCCCGCATCTCATCATGAACCTTCCCCTGAATCCCGCATCCCATCATGGACCTTCCCCTGAATCCCGCATCCCATCATGGACCTTCTCCTGAATCTCGCATCTCATCATGAACCTTCCCCTGAAACCCGAATCTTGTTGTGAACCTTCCCCTGAATCCCGCATCCCATCATGAACCTTCCCCTGAATCCTGCATCCCATCATGAACCTTCCCCTGAATCCCGCATCCCATCATGAACCTTCCCCTGAATCCCGCATCCCATCATGAACCTTCCCCTGAATCCCGCATCCCATCATGAACCTTCCCCTGAATCCCGCATCCCATCATGAACCTTCCCCTGAAACCCGAATCTTGTTGTGAACCTTCCCCTAAATCCCACATCTCATCATGAACCTTCCCCTGAATCCCGCATCTCATCATGAACCTTCTCCTGAATCTCGCATCTCATCATGAACCTTCCCCTGAAACCCGAATCTTGTTGTGAACCTTCCCCTGAATCCCGCATCCCATCATGAACCTTCCCCTGAATCTCGCATCTCATCATGAACCTTCCCCTGAAACTCGTATCTTGTTGTGAACCTTCCCCTACATGGCATGCACATACAGAATTGTGATACTGAACCATGGCAGTAAGGCACCGTCATGAAAAATACAGCAAACTGTCGTTCCTTTCGAAATCGATTGAAGCGGCGTATGAAGAAGACACATTAGCGGTAGAGATGAGGACGACCGTGAGCTTTAGGTTTTGCCCTGGAGGAAGACGCATCCTGTTTTTTGGCGCGTGTCGTTCACGGAGGGAGCGTTAATGAGAAAAGTGCTACAGTAAGACGGTTCAGTCCCGCTTATTCACTATGTTAATGTTAGGTGCCAAATAAATAAACAAATAAATAAAAGTCAGAGTGGATTGTTTGACCTCGGAGCCACATTCAGCATTCAGCGTAAATGTTATTCTTGCTGTAAGAAGCTCATTAACGCATGTAGAGCTTTAGAAGGCTGCCAATGCTTTCCTTATTAGAGGTCACCTGGGATTTCACTGGAAATCATAATGTAATACGACGGCATGGCTGGAATTCTTGGATAAACGGACTAATTAAAAAGATAAATTAATTACTTAACATTTACACTAACAAAATATCTGCATCTATCATTTGTCAACATTGGGGAGAATTTTTTTTTAGATTTGTTAAAGGAGCCTGTAGAATTTTTACTTTGCTGTTTCTCACCAACATGGTGACAAGCTCCGGGGTTGTTTATTTATTTATTTATTTATTTATTTATTTATTTATGGCATACTGACTTCAATAGAGAAAGAAAGGAAGTGCTGGTGAGAGAGGGATTATTTATCGCTGCTGTAACATAAGCGAGAACAGGACCGAACACACTTTAGGTTCATTCATTCATTTTCTTCCACTTTATCTGAACTACCTCGGCTCACGGGGAGCCTGTGCCTATCTCAGGTGTCATCGAGCATCGAGGCAGGATACACCCTGGACAGAGTGCCAACCCATCACAGGTCACACACACACTCTCATTCACTCACACACACACACACTACGGACAATTTTCCAGAGATGGCAATCAACCTACCATGCATGTCTTTGGACCGGAGGAGGAAACCGGAGTACCCGGAGGAAACCCCCGAGGCACGGGGAGAACATGGAAACTCCACACACACAAGGCGGAGGTGGGAATCGAACCCCCAACCCTGGAGGTGAGAGGCGAACGTGCTAACCACTAAGCCACCGTGCCCCCCCCCCCCCGCTCCGCCCCGCTCCGCCCCGCCCCACTAGTTCAACCAGTGGAATTTAATAAAGCTTTTATTTGAACAACCTTATTTTAACAGTAGGATGTAGTTTTGACCTGCTGAAGATCTTTTATTGCTAGAACACATGCTCTTTTATGATGGTTGTAGCCATTTTGAAATCAGCAGAAGCCTCGAAGTCCCCAACACAGAACCATCAAGGTGCTCAGGATTTTTTTTGGTTCATCGGGCTGTTAGCTGAAGAAAAGGTCTAAATGGAGTGAACCCGTTTTTACAAAATGTCCGTCATGGTGGTCAGGGCTGGGGTTGTGGTCTTAGACTAAAACACATGAATTGTAAACATTCAGGGGTCTACACTGGTGGTACTTTGGGATTATTAGAGCACACACACACACACACAATCACGGAGAGAGAAAAAAAAATGCAGCATACACACTATAACTTGTCTTTCTTTCTCTGGGGCTTGTTTGCTAATGGGGCAGGAGATATTTTCTAATAGAGTAGCTGAGAGACTTTGCATAAGTGTATGTGTGTGTGTGTGAGAGAGAGAGAGAGAGAGAGAGAGAGAGAGAGAGAGAGAGAGAGAGAGAGAGAGCAAGCGTGAAAGAGAGAATAAATTGAAGAACTGATGAAAAAGTAATTATGCTAGTATGGCCTTTAACCCTAGCAAACAGATAGCAAGCTAATCAGAGAGGTAGACTTTATGTTAAAGAAAGAACTGTGTGTGTGTGTTTGGGGGGGGGGTAATTATCTGCTAGCATGGCATTTTGTCTGGGTTGCTAGCTAGCAGGAGGATAGGCAGATACATACATATGTACAATGACTATGAATTTCTACGAACTCAGACATCAACTGCTAGCATGGCTCCATTTAGCACAGTAGCTAGCTAGAAGTCAGGATAGATAGATAGACAGACAGACAGACCATGAATTGCCTAAAAAGTTCTAAGATAATTATCTGCTAAATGGCTAATTGGTGTCTCTCAGCTCAACTGCAGCTGTAACATGTCAGTTTTCTACCATTAGCCATGCCCTTTAAAAAGAAAAAGTCATCTGGCCCATTTTCAGCTTTATAGATCAAAAGCAGGATGAAAGAATCATTGACCAAACTGTTAATTCACCTGTAATAACCTGGTCTCTGTTGGTCTGGTCTCTGCGGTGAGGGCAGCAGATATCGAGCTAATTAACTGTCTTAAAGGCCACGCAGCTCAACAGACAGCATGAGGCTCGGCTTTGATAACCACCAAATTCATCTTTAGCACAGACAGACGATGTCTCTGTACACAGACCTGTGTGTCGATGGGACATAAAGAGTGTGAAATTCTGTGAGTTACACCGGGGTAAAGATCTGTAAAAAATACAACGTTAGCATTGCTACAACTCACGCTACGACTCACGCTATGACTCGGGTATCTGGAGCAGTGAAGGAGATTTATAGCTTTATAGTTGGATTTTTCTACATGTTCTATATAAACGGTCAATATTCAACTACTTATCAATGTTAGTGTCATGCATGTGAAACAGGTTAGATCCAAATGCTGGTTTATTAGGCTAATTCCAAAAGGTTCAAACATCAGGCCAACAGCAATATCAGAGTAAAAAACAGTATTCAATAATCCAGACGTGGGTCAGGGCAGGTAGCAAACATTCATAAACACGAAAACAGGCAAAGATCAAAACAAGGCAAAAGACAGAACCGCTAATACGCTCAGAATGCTAACAAGCTAACAATACTTCACAACATCCAGGAGTTCTGAGTGAGCTTAAATAAACCAGGTGATTGCAAATAGGAAACAGGTGTGCAATGAATTGTGGGAAATAGAGTCCTGATGCTAAAATGCAGCAAATCCTCTGCAAGCCAGCAGAGGGAGGTCTCATGGCTCTCATAACAATTAGGCTTGATTTATTCATTCATTCATTCATTCATTTATTTATTTTCTACCGCTTATCCGAATGTCTCGGGTCACGGGGAGCCATTTGTGTTTTGTTAGAGTGCACAATTATTTATTACAAGCTACTACTGTTTCTCACTAACCCAGAAAGTAGTAGAGACAAAACCACACGACTTTGGAGCAACTTGTTGCACATAATGTATTGTGAACTTCATTCATTCATCTCCTACCGCTTATCCGAACTTCTCGGGTCACGGGGAGCCTGTGCCTATCTCAGGCGTCATCGGGCATCGAGGCAGGATACACCCTGGACGGAGTGCCAACCCATCGCAGGGTGGCTTGATTTATGATCATCGCATAATGAGGAGCATTATATATTAAATGTTCAAGATATTTTTGCTAAGATATTACTTTTGCAGTTTGTAAAATTATTGTTGGTAAATATCTATTTATATTTTCTATAAAACAGGTTTGTGTAGGGACTTCCATTAGCACACACTATTGGTGTACTGGTGTATGTTTGGTGTACTGGTGTATGTTTGGTGTACTGGTATATGTTTGGTGTACTGGTATATGTTTGGTGTACTGGTGTATGTTTGGTGTGCTGGTGTATGTTTGGTGTACTGGTGTATTTTCTATTGTACTGGTGTATGTTTGGTGTGCTGGTGTATGTTTGGTGTACTGGTGTATTTTCTATTGTACTGGTGTATGTTTGGTGTACTGGTGTATGTTTGGTGTGCTGGTGTATGTTTGGTGTACTGGTGTATTTTCTATTGTACTGGTGTATGTTTGGTGTGCTGGTGTATGTTTGGTGTGCTGGTGTATGTTTGGTGTACTGGTGTATGTTTGGTGTACTGGTGTATGTTTGGTGTACTGGTGTATTTTCTATTGTACTGGTGTATGTTTGGTGTGCTGGTGTATGTTTGGTGTACTGGTGTATGTTTGGTGTACTGGTGTATGTTTGGTGTGCTGGTGTATGTTTGGTGTGCTGGTGTATGTTTGGTGTACTGGTGTATTTTCTGGTGTGCTGGTGTATGTTTGGTGTACTGGTGTATTTTCTGGTGTACTGGTGTATGTTTGGTGTACTGGTGTATGTTTGGTGTACTGGTGTATTTTCTATTGTACTGGTGTATGTTTGGTGTGCTGGTGTATGTTTGGTGTGCTGGTGTATGTTTGGTGTGCTGGTGTATGTTTGGTGTACTGGTGTATGTTTGGTGTACTGGTGTATGTTTGGTGTGCTGGTGTATTTTCTATTGTACTGGTGTATGTTTGGTGTGCTGGTGTATGTTTGGTGTGCTGGTGTATGTTTGGTGCGCTGGTGTATTTTCTATTGTACTGGTGTATGTTTGGTGTGCTGGTGTATGTTTGGTGTACTGGTGTATGTTTGGTGTGCTGGTGTATGTTTGGTGTGCTGGTGTATGTTTGGTGTGCTGGTGTATGTTTGGTGTGCTGGTGTATGTTTGGTGTACTGGTGTATATTTTGGTGTACCGGTGTATTTTCTTTATTTCTATATTTAATGATGTATTTCTTAGTATATGTTTTAATTTTCTGGTGTATTTCCGGTGTATTTCCGGCGTACTGCTTTATTTTTTGTTGTACTGGTGTATTTTCTTTGTGTATTGGTGTATTTCTTGGCATATTTGGTGAGATTTTTGCTGTTGTTCTGCTGCAAATGTTCACATTATGAACCTAGTGTAATAATATCACAATATGATTAAAAAACATTCTTTACATAGTTAGATATCAATCTTCATCATCCTTCAGTTGATAAAAATTGAAGGCGGTGACAACAAAACACGTCTCTGTGCTTCATCACAACAAATCGGTTTCTTATAACATCATGACATGGAGCAATTTATTATCGACGGAAATATCTACTTAACCCCATGATTCAGCTTTCACACCGTCACTGCCACGTCGTACGCCATTTCCGCACGAAGCCGCGAGTAAACTCTACCATCCGGGCTTAAAGGAACTCAGCGGTGATGTTCATGAGATCAACAGATGGAGAGAAACTGAATCGACTCTGTGTAAGAACCCAAGTGGTGGTGGATTGCTGCTATGAAAAGCAGTTGATGCTTTTACCGAAAGCTAATTTACGGCTAAAGAGAGCCACTTGCCGAAGGTCTTTTTTTTTTTTTTCTCGGCGAGATGATAAAAAGCCTGCTTGGCTCGGTGAATATTGATGGACGCAGCACTTGTCTGCGTGAGCACTATGGCCCAGGAATATCATCAAAGGCTGTGGCGTGTGCTTCAATTTCCATTTCTCAGCCCTACGTGTTCTAGTCATTAGGCAAGAAGATGCTGCTTTAATCAGCAGAGGACTTCAAAGGTGCACTTTTCCATGACTAATGTTAGCCTCGTCCTTTTTCACTCGGGGTTTTGAAGGTATGCGATAACAGAATACACCACACCGGTCACTACCGCACTGCTTCACGAGCTACACAAACCTCCGGCTGAGTTCCGATACGTTTATAATAAGTGATTATTACTATCCCTAGATATATTTTTGGGAGAAAGAAAAAAGACGTGTGTAACTTTTTATTACATAAGAAATAAAGACTTGGGGACATCCGGTTATTGAAAACATTATTAATGCTCTTGTGGTGAGATTATTTCCCTCTCATGAAGCGTTTTTTTTCTTCTCATACAACACAGCAGTTTCTCAACTCGAACAACGTCTCGTTCGTTAAATTCTGACGCGATTACAGTTACATTTAATGCTAAATGTGAAGAATAATGAACAGTTAGCAGCTGTAACTAGAACTAGTCTTTCATTCGCAGGGCTCTCAAGTTCTGGAAGACAGGCAAGGGTGACATCTCCGACCGAATCCAACACACACACACACACACACACAAAAAAAATAATGTGTTTGGTAAGGATCAGTGACCGCAATTTAACCAAATACAAAGTATTTGTTCAATTTCTATTTATTAATTTGTGTTTGTGTGTGTGTGTGTGTGTGTGTGTGTGTGTGTGTGTGTGTGAGAGAGAGAGAGAGAGAGAGAGAGAGAGAGAGATTATGACTGGTGGTGTTTATTGTAAGTATTTGTTGACTTTTTGGACCCCTTTATCATTTGTAATGTTACTCCCATATCAAACAATTCGGTTCAAGCGCAGACATTTTTAGTGTCATGATTGAGGACAATGTCCCGTCCAGAGACCATCGAAAATACCCTCGCTAATGAATGTTTTTTTTTTTCACTGGTTGTTGCGTTAAATCTTAAACAGATACAATAGTGCTATTTTCTGATTGGCTGTTGTGTAGCCTTTTTTTTTGATTGGCTGATAAGTGTCAGGCTCGACTCAGAGCTCCAGGGGAGACGCGCTTGATTCCTGCCCGTTTCCATAGAGACAGCGGTGCGGACTGATACGTTTTGGGTGCTGTGGCTTATTAAATATATGATAAATAGTCAAAAAGTTTTTCTGCGTGAGAAATACGATGTGTGTCGGGAGAACGTGATAAAACACAGACATGAGGGACTGACACTCTCAATGCGTCACACCTGACAGCCCTGCATTCGCCAGCCTTGTAGCTCACCAGATTAGCAGGAACACCTAGCATGTGAACACTAACAATACTCTGACACTGGAGACTCATTCCATGGATTTGAGTTCTCTGTTGATTGGTTTGAATACATTAACAAATGACAGATTATGACAATGACAGTGTTCAAAATAATGAGTATCTAGGGACTGTACCGCATCTTCAGCTGTCCTGCTAATTAAGCTAATGTTCTGCTAATTAAGCTAATGAAGTTTGAAGATTTTTGCTCCAGTCTTGAGCTTATCATCACTACATCTAAATCTCACATCCCCAAATGAAAACATACGTCTAGGATGGTAACCGAGGCTGAAGGAATAGTTCATGACTAATATGGATTGTGGCTAAATAGCTAGCATAATGAATAAGCACAGTGTGACCCTTCCTCGTGTTTGTTAAAAATAATTCTGCTTCTTGCTGTTTTCAGAACTGGAGCCTAGAATCACGCTGTAGAGAACAATCGTGCAGAAAACCTGCAATGACAAGCACAAAGTTTCAGCATTTCCCTCCCAGTGCAACACTTTCTTACCCATAAACAACCACTTCTCACACAGCCTGTGCATAAGCACACACACACACACACACACACACACACACACACACACAACACCTCGAGTCATCATTCTGTGGGGACGTGTGACATAACTTTTTCACACTCTTCGTCATCCCCCTCCTCGGTTCCCCTGCTGTGAACAGGCGTGTGTGTGTGTGTGTGTATGTGTGTGTGTGTGTGTGTGTGTGTGTGTGTGTGTGTGTGTGTGTGTGTATGTGTGGAGGCAGAGCCGCCATAGCTCTTTAAACCTCTTCTGTGGCCGAGGAGCAGGACCGAGCGACAGCAGCGACACAGCCAACATAGCACCACGTCTTCGTTTGCTCGCTGTAGATTTCACTCCACAGTAATTACAGTGAAGATTCCTGCTCACCAGAACTGGGCTTTAAAATGAAAGTGTGTGCTGCTTTTATCCTGAACCTCTACATGATCAGCGAATGGGAGAAAATACATTTTAGTGTGATAGCATTCAGAGCTCTTTAGCTGAATGTGAAATAACACTGACACCTAATAAGCCACGCCTCCGTAACTGGGGTTTGAAAGAAGAGGCCATGCTCCTTTCTACTGCATCACCACACCACAGAGGCCACATTTTAATCACCATGGCAGACATAAAGACCACGCCTCCTTCACTGGGACTGACAGACATAAAGACCACGCCTCCTTCACTGGGACTGACAGACATAAAGACCACGCCTCCTTCACTGGAACTGATAGTCATAAAGACCACACCTCCTTCACTGGGACTGACATGTATAAAGGCCACACCTCCTTCAATGGAACTGACAGACATAAAGACCACGCCTCCTTCACTGGAACTGACAGACATAAAGACCACGCCTCCTTCACTGGAACTAAGAGTAATAAAAACCACGCCTCCTTCACTAAAACTAACAGTAATAAAGGCCACACCTTTTTCACTGGGACTGGCAGACATAAAGGCCACACCTCCTTCACTGGGACTGACAGACATAAAGGCCACACCTCCTTCACTGGGACTGACAGACATAAAGGCCACACCTCCTTCACTGGGACTGACAGACATAAAGGCCACACCTCCTTCATTGAGACTGACAGATATAAAGGCCACGCCTCCTTCACTGAGACTCACAGATATAAAGGCCACGCCTCCTTCATTGAGACTGACAGATATAAAGGCCACGCCTCCTTCACTGAGACTCACAGATATAAAGGCCACACCTCCTTCATTGAGACTGACAGACATAAAGGCCACGCCTCCTTCACTGCAACCAAACAAGCCATCATAAAACCTATAAAATTCCTTTTCATTAATGCTGGAACACTCAGAAAGATTTATAAGCCATTTTATTAAAACGTCACTAAATGGAGGCATCTCAATATGATGTGTCACTGCAAGATACTTTGTTCTCGTCGACAGCCAGCTGTCTTCATAACCTTTATTTCAGTCCAGTGTCACTGAGACAGATAGGTGTTATTACACCGTGCGATAAATGACGACATCTTCTACTTATGCCGTCTTGTCCTTGAGGCCACCAACAGTTCATGACACTCATAACTCTGGTTAAGTGGCTCAGCGCTTCTGAAAGGTCTAAACGTCAGGACAGAGGAGGACTGACCCTGAGCTTCTACGGCTTGAGCCACCAGTTAGTCCAGTAATCAGCGGGTAATCAAGTCAAGAGAGGTTGTCAGGACTCCTAATTTAAGCGCCAGGATGCACTTATTTCCAGGGATTTCAGAACAGCGTAACAGATATTGCGTCATCGGGTAGGCGTGGCCTATTTAATAATCTAACCCTAACCGTAACCGTAGTTTTTGGTTGTTTATTTGTTTTCGAAAATAGCTTAACTGTAAGATAAAAAAGCAAAATAGATATAAAATATAAAATCTACCTGTATGACTGTTTTGTTCTTCATTATCCATCGTAGGTACGCTCTTTTTTTTTTGTTAAAAAAGGCGTTTTTCCAAGACCTCCAGAAACCACGCCCGCTTTACGTCGTAGTAACGAAACCCCTGGAATTGAGTGAAATCCAGTGGTTAATATTTCTCTTCTGAGAAAGTATTTTCAGAAAGTATGAAGCAAGAGCTGAAGGCACTGGTGGAGTCTCATTGAGGGTGAGCGCTGGATGTGTTCTGGTTGCCAGATTTGTATAAATTCACCATCGTTACAGTGTGTGCTGGATGAAAAGGTTTAGTTGTGGTCCATCCTTTACTCACAACTCCAGATCGCTCTCCAGTCCTCAGCTTCGTAAAGAAGCCCTGGTTGTGCAAATGCCTCGATCTACAAAGTGTACAGTTCTCTGTAGCATACGGTGAGTATTTCTCAGCCCTCCAGACATTTTTGCCTGAGGCTTTGCTGCAAAGTGGTAGTGATGTCCAAATACCCAGAATCCTGTTGGCTTGCAGCTCTTGTTTTGGGAAGCAGTGATTATAAAGATCCAGTTACTACAAGATCTGTAGTTACAGAGGAAGGTAGCGATCGTTGTAAAGTTCCTCACCAATGTGCTGGGAGCGATAAGAGAGAACAGTAGAGAGGACTGGATATAATGGTTAAGATCTTTAATAACATGTTTTTATATTCTGACTCCTCCCTCTGCTTGTGATTGGTCCAATTACTATGTAGTTGTTTACATAGCTGTATGCAGCAGCTGAATTTCTTGTGAATGGCTTGATCTTTTCACCCAGATGTTGATGCTAGCACATGGTTCAAGGGGAAGACGTCCAAGTGTCTCGTATTCCACTTTGTGTTTTCACAAAATAATCCAAAACTGTAGCTAACTTTTCTTCTCTTCTTCCGTTTTTGTCTCTGTTTTGGTGTCATATCCTGGGCTTAGCTCACAGCCACAGCAGCGTGGAGCGTGTTCAGCATTTTAAAAAGGCTTCGCAATTACATCCAGTAGCCTCTGGCATGTCAGGAGCCTCGCCTGAAATTAAGTTTATGGCTTACTGACTTAGTTAATCCTTCATTTGCAAAGGATTTGAAACCATGTGCTAATCATGATGGTTTTATTTGCCTGGTAAGTCTGATACAAGATCCGACACGCAGAGCTGAAACTGATGTTGAGCTAGAACAACAGCTGGGTATCAGATTTGTATTTTTTTATCCAA
Organism: Tachysurus fulvidraco; assembly: GCF_022655615.1. NCBI lineage: Eukaryota > Metazoa > Chordata > Actinopteri > Siluriformes > Bagridae > Tachysurus > Tachysurus fulvidraco. The sequence goes on from NC_062540.1 coordinate 1,899,060, forward strand.
TCTACTGATGTAACACGTTTGTTATGCACGATGCCATGTGACGAGGTTACATCAAGCTTCTCTTTCCATAGAATGTGTAGAATATGGAACAGCAGGACTGTCAAAAATATCAGTAAATAAAGAACGAACCCCGTCTTTATTATCGTTAACACAGAGAACTTGTCACTGGCTATAAACCAAGACATCTCTTTACTCGCTTTAATATCTTTGGGAGTTAACATTTGGCTTTTAATGTTAGGTTTGGCGAAGGGGATATTCAGAACGAGTCAAATATTTGCTGTGAGAAAAGGTTACGGATCTGATTGCTCCTTCTCAGGATTGAATCTGACTGCGTCAGCATGAAAGTCAAACTTAATAAGACTATGCGAAGTCTGATCAGGGCCACGAGCAGGCGCCAGGTGTGTGTGAGGAGAGCAGGACGGATACAGATCTCATACTCAAGTGGTTCGAATCTGTTAATTGATTTGTTCATTTGAACAATTTGTTCAAATGTGGAATCTCATCTGCTCACAACCTATGCTTATGTTTGTCTAACAACAAATATACAGAAACTATATACTCATTCATTCATTCATTCATTTTCTACCGCTTTTCTGAACGTCTCGGGCCACGGGGAGCCTGTGCCCCTGGACGGAGTGCCAACCCATCACAGGGCACACACACACTCTCATTCACTCACTCACTACGGACAATTTTACAGAGATGTCAATCAACCTACCATGCATGTCTTTGGACCGGGGGAGGAAACCGGAGTACCTGGAGGAAACCCCCGAGGCACGGGGAGAACATGCAAACTCCACACACACAAGGCGGAGGCGGGAATCGAACCCCCAACCCTGGAGGTGTGAGGTGAACATGCTAACCACTAAGCCACCGTGACCCCTTGAAACTCTATACTGAAACTCTGAAATCACCAGCTGAGACAGAATGAGTCATTTAACATACAAGGGTTTGGCCCACAAGCAGCAGCAACATGACTTATTGAAATCTTTATAAATTGTGTAACAAAGATAGAAAAATGCAAATGACTTTTAAAAAGTAATACTCAAAAGATTTGCTATTTTACAGACTGATATTTCTTGTCATGACTGAAAGATATTGACTCAATAACTGACTCGCTAAATGAGAAAGGAGTCATGACTCAAAGGATTCACTGATACAGTCACTGACTCCCTGAATGACAGACACATCAATCTTAAAAAAAAATGATTTACTGACTCACCAAATGACACTGATGACACTCTGACTTAGAAAGTCTCTGTCACGATTGAACGCTTCAGTGACGCCGTCACTACCTTGGTGAAAAAGAGAGGTATAAATCTCCTCAACTGACTCACAGAGTAATAAAATTGGAGCAAATCTTCATTTCGATTCACTGAGTCATGTACTGACTCATACGAGAAGACTAAATCTCAGTCATGACTGACAGATTATTTTATTCATGAATTCTAAATGTAATTCACTATTTTTCATACAGTAGTGCTTTGCAGTTGCGAAGCTCATCGACAGGACCTGAATGAAAGGAATGACTCAGCAGTGACCGATTCTGAATCATTTACCATTCTGACTCATTGAAAAAGACAGAATCATTTCCAAATCACTCATGTCTACTCAGTATTAATGACTTTTAAAAGAGCTCGATACTGGAGTTCTTTTTTTTTGTTTGTTTGTACGATTATATATTCTTCCCGTCGACGCTCAAGCCTGGATGATCTCCTTCACCGCTTTTATATGAAACGCAGCTCATGAATCTTAATCCTCATTACGATAAGCTAAAGATCCTCGCTCAACCGAAACCAGCTATTAATGAGTCGGTTTGACTCAGTGGCCCATTTGGGTGCATATTTGTGTTAAACCGCATCACATCCTGATAGCTTTGTAGTTAAAATGTAAAATACTGCAAGTACCTACTCGTTATGTCATGGCAGTGTGTTATTAACTGAGGGTTATGAGCTGTAAGTGTACTCTCTGTGAGCCTGTGCAATTCACAGCACCACCAAACGCTCATTTGCTCTCCCTCTCCCTTACGTTGGCTTAGTTAAACACGAGCCACAGACTCATCTTAATGAGTCGGTTACGTTCCTGTGGAGATTTTTAGGCTCCTCAAGGGAGGGATGGGATCTGTAGAAAGCGGCGCCGCAGATGGTGCGCTTCACTTCATAGCCGTGGCGTTTTAATGCACTGTGGTACAGTTAAGACCATCATGCTGTGGCGTTTGAGGCAGTAATCCATCTTAGGGCTGCTGACCTTGGTAAATGATTTGTGATTGGATCTTCCAAGACTTTGACAGACAGATAGCAGGGCGTGTTTGATCTCAAGGACGTTTATGCTAGTAAGCGACACTGGGATTTTTTTTATACATTAGTTAGATCGGAATAAGGTCACAAATCCAGACGCACGATACGGTTGCCGGGGCCAATGCTACAGTATAGCACGTTATGATGCAATGTTTTTTCAGGTCCTTGCTCAAAGATATGATTCATACCTGCATTTTGAACTGCAAAAAATGGAAGACGTGCTTACAGCCGCATATAAGCACATTCTATACAACCGCTCACTAAATGTGTCCAGAGATTAAACATTTGTGTTTTAGTTAGAGTGCACAATTATTTATTACAAGCTACTACTGTTTCTCACTAACCCAGAAAATAGTAGAGACAAAACCACACGACTTTGGAGCAACTTGTTGCACATAATGTATTGTGAACTTCATTCATTCATCTCCTACCGCTTATCCGAACTTCTCGGGTCACGGGGAGCCTGTGCCTATCTCAGGCGTCATCGGGCATCGAGGCAGGATACACCCTGGACGGAGTGCCAACCCATCACAGGGCACACACACACACACACTACAGACAATTTTTCCAGAGATGCCAATCAACCTACTATGCATGTCTTTGGACCAGGGGAGGAAACCGGAGTACCCGGAGGAAACCCCCGAGGCACGGGGAGAACATTCAAACACCACACACACAAGGCGGAGGTGGGAATCGAACCCCGAACTCTGCAGGTGTGAGGCAAATGTGCTAACCGCTAAGCCACCGTACCCCCGTATTGTGGACTTGATGTGGATTATTTATAATAGAAATGGCAACCCATTTCATTGAATCATTTACCTAAAATGACCTAAGCTTAAGAAGTATGATACATTTGTTTTCATTTACTGTTACACTTATTGTTTAAAACAATAGTTGTTTTTTTTTACAGAATTACTAGGCAGGATTTTTTGTTTCTTTTTTTTGTAGCAGCTAATTATCTCATTTCAGAGTCATTTGCATGATTACAATATGATTAGATGGAAGCTGCATGTAGAAGTGTTAACATTTGGTCATTTTTGCATATCACTAAAGGTTAAAGTGAATCTAAATCTAATCGAAGCATCGTTCTGGATCGGACTGGAAGATTCAAAATGTAGCTTTGATAAAAGTTAGAAAGATGTTTATATTCTGTCCACTGGATGCAAAAGTTGTGAAGCATCAACAGATAGCTGTCGGTATCTGAGTGAAAAACAAGCAGAATTTGCTGCTATTTTTTTATTTCTGGTCATAAACCTGTTTTAAAAAACAGCATTGTGTTTCCGGATTATAATCATCATTACAACCAGGTTTAAAGATTTTAAGCGAAATATCTCCAGGATCGGAGCAATAATAAACGCAGCGTCGAGACGACGCAGGTTTATTGCAGTGTGACTCAGAGTTTCATTTGGACTTGTGTTTAGATGAACTGAGAGAATAATAAAGAAGGTTTTTTTATATATCCGCCATGCTGCGTGGACCTCTTCTGTCCTTTTGTATTGGCCACCGAAGCTCGGTTTAATAGCGGCTTTTAAGGGCGCTTTCGCACCCTATTAGTCTGTTTGTCGAGTCCAAATCTGAGCAAATTGATACTTTAGGTTCGTTTGCTGTTTGGTTCATGTCTCGAACATAATTAGTAAAACCGTAAAGCAAAAAAGGAAAACGCGTAGAAATAAAAACATCCTCTCTCTTTCATCGTTCGGTCAACAACGGTAAACAAACCCTGGGTTAAGCTAATGATACTGAAGGTCAAGTGAACATACAGATAAAAAAATCACTGCACACTGACTATACAATAAAACTTTAGATAATTACATATTGTATATGTTTTGTTTGAATTTATTTTCACTTTCTGTCTCTTCACAACACTTTCCATTTGTGCAGCACTGATGTTTACATCTCGCGGCTCTGTTTAGCAGCTAGCATCGACAAAACGCACGGCAGGTTTGATTCATTCCGTGCGGTCGAGCGAGACAATCCGAGTCCTTTTTCAATAGAGTTCACTAGTGGACTGAGACCATCTCGTTCGGTTGTCTGGATCTACGCCTGACTATGATGTGCTCTCGAGAACCAAATTGAAGATGGAGAAAAACACCAGGGATTCATTCAAACACATCGAATCTATATATTTGAAAGTCTGCAAGCTGCAGTCATCCATCTTTACTGTTATGAAGGTGATGTTGTGTTTTCAGGCTTCTCTCTCTCTCTCTCTGTCTCTCTCTCTGTCTCTCTCTCTGTCTCTCTCTCTCTCCGTTCCTGGGTTTTATATCTTCTCTGTCTCTCACTCTTTCCCCCCCACCCGAATGGTAGAACAGCGAAGTAAGATGACTCGACCTAGTCTTTGTTTTTGTACATTCCTGATAAACAGAAGAACGTTTGGAGGTTTTGCTCGTACCCCACACAAAGCATCACGGAATAATCACAGCTATGAATTACAAGTAGTGCCATTGGTAAGCAGTGTAATCCTTTTTACAGTATAATCAGGCTGCCAAGTCATCAACGTAAAGAGGCTCTTCTGAAAAGCAAATTGGACAGCTAGCGGTTGTGAGATTCTTCAGAGTGTGAATAATTTGCCACGGCTTTTATTAATTTCAATTAAACTAAACACTTTGTTCTGCTCCAGCAGCTTTATATGCCATTATTATCATTCAGCATTGGTTGTGCAGCATAAAATGAAAGGAAATCTTTTATCAGGTATTAACTGAGCGCTCAGATTGTTAGCGAGACAGATTTTTAGTGTTACATTGTTAGCTTCATTTACTTTCTAATCGTAATTTTAAATTGTAGATTGGAAAAAATCATTTTGATTTCATTTCAAGAGGAAAATACTGAGAGCACAAGTATTTAAATAGAATAATCTGTGGGAAGCTAAAACTCATTTTTCCCCTATCCTCGTCGGATGATGTAGATGTAAATATATCGATTAACAAATTTACGACTAGTCAGAGTTCTGGAGCTGAACTCATTTTATCCTCCAGTGTCCAAGGTCACAACGAGACCCCACTTAAATCTCAGTTTCCTTCATGCCATGAGGTCTTGACACTTTCTGTACAAGCATCAGGATCAGTCAGCGCTCAGATAGCCCGCTTGATGTCACGTGTTAAGCTGCTGTGTTTGCGGGGATTGATCTGGAGGTTAGGCAGATGCTAGCTGAATGTTAACGAGTCTCTGAGCTTTTCTGACGGCCTTGTGAGTCATCTGGATTGTAAAGCTGCGCCACTCCAGCCCCACCGAGGCAGTGCAGTGCAGCCATGGCTGAGCACTAGCTGTGCTTGGCATGCTAATGGGGTGCTTTGTGACTAGTGCTGATGGTGTGAGAGAGAATGCCACTGATTTTGTGAATGGGGCTTTGCGAGGCTGCAGCTGGGAATGGGCGCTGTTGATTCTGTCAGCATCACCGGCAATTCAGGCTTCAAGATAAACGTTCCTTGTGCATGAATTACAGCTGGTTGAATGGGTAGCAAAAAGATGGAGGAGGGGAGGAAGCGAGGCAAGCTGTGAATGACATTCAGAAATATCGTAGGCCGAGACAGCACACTGAGGGAACTGTGTGATGCCAGTAGGAAAGTGTAATGTAAGTATTAAGAGACTCTGACTGGTTGAAGAACGCGGCATGCAGTAAACGTTCTCACTTTTAGTGTGTCAAAAGCTTGCATATTCGCAGAATCTTTTTTTCTCATTTCAAATTTTACAATTAAGTCCTGTGGTTGCCAAATGTTCTACAAATATATCCTTAAGAAAGATTTGTTTGTTTCCCCACCAGGTGGAGCCATCCAGGCCTGTAGACTCACTCAAGTACGGATCATGTTCTAAAGCAGACCAGCCATGAAAAGCATAGGGGCCAGCCACACTCGTCACTTGTCGGACTCCTGCATGCCTGTGGCAGGTCCCCAGGAGCCGATATGCCCCTTGACCCCGGACCCCCATGCGTCATACCTCTTAAGCCCCGCCATCAGCCATTATGGTACTCTCGATCAACACATGCACCACTTTCCGCCAACAAGCCCCATCGCTCTTCAAGCCGACTGCCTGCTGCCCCTCAACAACCAACTGACCACCAGCAACACCTTCCCTCGCTTCCAGTTCCCCTCCCAGGTCAATCCGTCTGAGTACACTCAGGTAGGAGATTAATGAAATTGGACTTGGGATATAAACTTTTCTTTCTGCGAAACATTTCCCCTAATTTTGGTTTATACAACCAGGTATGCACAGGAAGCTTATGCTAGTTAAATATGCTAGGACTGATACGGGAGTAATGAACATCTCACCTAAACACGTTTTACTCATTCCCATTTCCGATTCACACCACCTGTATCAAGCAGATGCCTGATGAGGCCCTCTGGCAAGCTTTAAAAAATGACTAGAACACCTATTTTATTGTTCCTTCTGAATAATATATTCATATTTGGTTGCATCACTAAAATATAAAGTTTAACAGAAGTTTGTTCTGTGAGAATACGGTTAATGATTACTCTGAATGGAGTATTCACAGGTAAGACTCAAACAGAAATATATACGTATATTATAATGCCTTTATTTTGCCCTTAATTCAAACACAACTGTATACACAATAGAGTCTTGTGGGCCTAAACATATTGTGTTTACTTCCTTCTCCCTCTACATTTGACCAGGTTAATTTGCAGTTTATTATTTGGCTAGGAAGCAAAAATAGAACAGAAATGTGGACTTGCAGTTCCCCAAAGACTGTGTTAAGATCCTCTAAAATAGTGTGTATTGCTGAATCCAGCAGGTCTAAAATTTGTGCTTCATTGCAGCAGGGTTGCGTGTCTCAGACGGCCTCTCGCTCGGGCACCCTCACCACCTCTGCATCTATGGGAATGGGCTTAGGTCTCGGACTCACGATTCCACCTATGATCAGCAGCGGCACGGCAACAATTTCCTCAGCTGCAGCAGCCAAGATGAACCGCATTCCGACTGGCCTGTTGGACCAGCTAGAGCACCATGTTCCTCTGCAACGCGATGGCTTCAGCACGCTTCAGTTCCATAGAAGGAGTCGAGGTGCCAAGCAGCGCAGCGAGAGCCCCGGTCGTATCCGCAACCTGGTGCACTCCGTCCAAAAACTATTTTCTAAGACTCAGTCTATAGAGGGCTCGAGCGGTAAGGGGTCTGTGCAGGGAGCCGATGGCACCAAGGTTACACGCCGGTCCAAAAGTAAGGACCGTGCAAAGACAGAGGGTGCCAAGAGACGGGGGCGGCCCAACCTCTCTGGGTTCTGGAGCTCAGATGATGCTCTGGAAGATGATGCAACGACTCAAGAGGCAACCGGTCCAGTGGCTGTAGCTTATCGTAACCCACTGAGCATGATGACATTGGGCAGGGCAGTGTCAGACAGCCAGGCGCCTCCCAGAACCCACGTACAGGGCTACAATACCATCGCTGCTCACCGTTCTCTCAAGCCTTCCAAAAGCAGTGGAGAGCTGAAAAGCCAGACAATGTCCTCAACTGGTGGATCAGCAGGGGATGGCACACTGGCAAAAAGAGGCTCATGGTCAACGCTAACACTTAGCCAGGCTCGGCAAGTGCTGCAGAAAGGCACCGCCACAGTGAACCGGACACTGCTCAAGTCTAAGTCCTACCACCAGGAGCTGACCTCCAACTTCCTACAGGTAATCAAGATTTGGGGTAGCACATTTTTTTCACCTGGATTTAATTCGTGGTAGAAAGCTACCATGAATAGGAAAATTGACATATTATTTCAGAGGCTGCATACAGAGATGCGTTAGTGATGTAAACAAGTTCTGTAAACTTTTAAATGCACAACTCAATTCTCAAATGCACAATTTGTTGTGTAGCAAATGTTGAAGCAATTGGAGGTTTAAAGGAAATTATTTAGAAAATGAACTGTCTGAATCTCAGATGGTAATCAAATTTCACACAGAGTTAAATGTTCACCCACAGAATTAAGCGGCATTCGGTCACTCTCATATCTGCAGGAATTCATTGAATATTGAACATTAGCTATTTTCGTACTGAAGTGAATGGTTCGCTGGTTATCTGTTCTGAAATTATCCTAGGTTCCTGCAGGGGATTGGAGTGGGACGCTAGGTAAAGGTACTGGAGCAGGAGGGGAGATTCCATGCAGGAGAATGCGTAGTGGCAGCTATGTCAAAGCCATGGGTGATCCCGAGGACAGCGACCAGTCTGACAGCCCTCCCTCACCAAAACCCTCGCCAAAAACAGCCGCTCGGCGCCAGAGCTACCTAAAGGCCACACAACAGTCACTCAGTGAACAGCAACCACCTCTGCCACCACGCAAGTGAGCGAGATGCACACACACACAAACACAGCTTCATGACGATTACGGGGTCGATATGGGGTTTCTTGATCGTTAATAAATTAAACAACGAGAGACAAAAAAAAACAAAAAAATCATTTTAACTCAGTACTGCTTCATACCACATTCATATCCATATGTTCTAAATAGTTATGAAAACTGAGGTTTCGGTGTTTACCTTCTAATTCAGCAAAGTTAGCTTCTAGAGTTCTCACTGTACTGTATGCTAACACTATTTGCAAGAAACACAAGGTACCAGCAGATGGCACTATCTTACGTTAAACATATCAGGACGATTCTTTCCTTCTTTTGGCCTTTCTGTGGTGAGTTTTTTTGAGCAGTTATTCCTTTATTTTTATTTGGGGCCAACTCCAAGGAGGTTAGAAAAACTTTTAGGATTTTTAAAAATTCTGGATTGGATACATCTCGACTATAAAGGAACAAAAAAGGGCTTAGAATTATACATTTGATTTGATCACTGTACATACAACTGTATTTAATAGCCACTGTACATACAACTGCATTTATTATATATGTGTTCATGTCTTATCATTGTCATTCTGTTTACACTGTCGAGGTCCTGGACTAGAACAAATTCCCCGTATGTGAAAACATACTTGGCAATGAAGACCTTTCTGATTCTGATTCTGATTCTGATCACCTCACTGATCAGCACCTAGCAGTACGGCAGTATTAAAACGAGACCAAGTCTCATCCTCGATATCCTCAAGATCCTATTCTCATGCTGTGTTAGTCTATTATATTTTTATCCACAGCATGAGTACATGAGTATACTTTTAGAGTCGAATTGTCTGGAAAATGGAAAAGGGGGAGTGATGGAATTGAAAAAAGCAGCATGAAGAACAAACCAAGCAGAATTCAAAGAGGAAACCAGCATGGTGAAGTCTATCTTTGAGCCAGAACCTCAGAGAGAATTTACTTAGAGCTCTTCAATCCTTCAATCCTTAGTCTCTGAAATATGAATATGATTTGGCCATTCCGGATATATATAGTGTGTCTTATATATAAAAATTTTATTTAGGATTTATGCAACTACTGTTGCTCTTCCATGACCAATTGCTGGCTCAAGAATTCCAATCTTCTCTAAAGAAAGGTTTGCTTTCATTTTATTTATAAAAATGTTTATTGGAGAACATATTTGGTGACGACATTGGCATTTATTTTTAGCCTCAGAAATTCTACTTGCAGTCCTTAATTTGTTAATCATAGCAAGCAAAGCAGTCAATCGAATTTTGGACCAGGTCCGAGGAACCGAATCAAAACCCTAAGCAGTATACATCTATGAACATGGAAGTGTCTTTGTTTTCAATAATGCTCCCCTCCCCCCTCCAAATGCCATCCCCACATGACTCGCTGATTGATAGACACCGATCATGCCCCTTCATGTGGGAACAGTACGGGGTGTCATGGGCTCCTCTACAGAACGCCTACTCCATGCAGCACCTGACAAGGTCAGTGGAACAGAACTACCCAAGACCCACCTGTGCAAGGCCATAGATCCTCCCTGACTCCCCCTAACCACTCTATAGGTCATGGCTTTACCTGATTCCCTACGATGCTTACTTACTTCATCATTGAACTCTTCTTTTCCTTAAGTCACTGCACATGGAATGAAATAGAAGAAAACGGATGCATTAATATGTAGTCACCACAGAGTGTTTTCGTTTTCTTAAGAAAGTGACCATTTAGACCGAATACCAAAGTATTCTGAGATGCTCATCATTGTCTCAGACTTGGGTCAGTGTTAAGCAAACCTGGTTCACTATTCTACTGACACTAGCACACCTCATCCAGCTAATCTTAACAAGTTATTAATGATTTGGGTTTTATACTTTATGAGTTCAGGTTTATTTCTTTGTCAAACTGTGATTTAAAATAAAATATAAAATAAGGATTTCTAGTTAATCCACCTTTAGAAGAATCAAAAAAAATTGGTCTTGATTTTAAAACAAAACATCTACAGTAGGTGTGGAATCAAAACATCGAGGTAGAGATATTGTTGGACCAGTGTTGGGAACCACTGACTATAAGATCACTCTTTGGTCACAACTATACACCTTTTCCCCTTTAAATTAAATGTGTCCACCTTGCTAACCACCTGGTTACCTGAGACCTTCCTTTCCAACCCGGATAAGACACCGTTGTGTTCACGTACTTCCTGACAGCTATTAACCATTCACCACTCACTCACTCACTCACTCACTCACTCAGAAGTGTGCAGGGCAGAGGACACAAAGCCTGTGACTAAGAATGGACTAATGCTAGAACCTAGAACCCTTTAGAGATTACTTGGTCAAACAGATAGCAAAGAGCTCCTCTGCGCTGTTGCTCTTACACATTTGTGCATGTGTAAAGTCAGAGTAAAAGCCCAATCAGGAATTGCTGCATGTGGTACACTATATTTTGGCACTAATATTTTGGCTAACCCTAACCCTAACGCAAGGCTTTAATTAATCCAATTCAACATTAATAAACTGATTTCTTTCTCTGTCACTGCTTGGTAAAACTGGACAAAATCCCTTTGTACAATTCTCCCTCTCTTTCTCTTGGCCTTTCTATCTATTGTCATCCCTCTTGTTCTTCTCCTTCTGCCCTTCCCCCTCCCAACCCCATCTCCTTTATCTTTTCACGTCCTGCATTATCCTCCATTTGTCATCCTTCCTCTTGTTCATCCCTGTATGACATTATTCCTTCTTATTTCCTGTCCCAATTCTTGTATCTCAGCTGCTTGCCATCTCTGAGAGAACTTACCACCAACCGCAGCCTGGATAACCTGGACTGTCTGGTGGGGCAGAGTGATGCTCAGCACTGGGAGAGAGAAGGGAACTTCGGTCATGGCTCGTCCACACTCGGACGGAATTCTGGCATTAACCAGGTCAGATCTTTTACTCTTTGCTTGTAGTTTTGTTTTCTCATACACTCTTGTGCCGCCTGACTTCACAATCCTTCCTTGGTTATGATGTTTCTGTACCATTTGAGTTTAATGATCAAAATGTAACTTTATTTCAGATTGTTTCGAATATTTCTCACAATATCCTAAACCTAACTCATATGCATATACATGAATAAGTATGCAGACGACACAGCTCCAAGACTGCAAGGACCTATCGCAAAACGAGTCCAGAACGTTTCACATGTTTATGGTACTGCAATAGCAGAAAGCTGGCAGATCTTCAAGATACAGCAGACTGAATAGAAAGAAGGACTCAAACTCTTATCCCAGACATCAGATCATTTCCAGGAGCAAATAAACAATCGGTGACGATGTTTTGATCTGTTTTATTTGTCTATCCTCGGGAATAGAAGGACCTGCTTAGCAACAAGTTCAGACAATGTTTCATTCGAACGATCTGAAAGAGCGTGACGTATTTCTGAGTGAACTTTGGTATTAACCGACGAGATTTTGATTGGTTTGCGAAGTCAGGATTACAAACAAACACCTGTCCACTGTACATCACCACTGCATCGAGAGCATCTCGGATTCTTTTGTACTTAGAGTGTAAAAGATATAGACATCAGGCTAACAATCTAATGTCAGAATGTCAGTGTGGATGTTTTTATTCTGTCAGCAAACTGCCATACAACTTAATATATATATATATATATATATATATATATAAATATAAAATCACACAGATTGTCTGTCTTGCTGCCTGGTGTATTTTGGTCTGTATATCAGTCTTTAGCCCTATTCGGACGGGACTAGTTTTACGTGGGGACGTGGGGGGGTAAAGTAATTATTACCAGAGCTTCTCGGTGATTTTAGTCCCGTCCGAATGTGCCATCTCCGTAATCATTATGGACAATACCAGTAAAGATTACGGCGACTTTTACCTTCTGTAAAAAGGTCCGTAAAAATGACCTCAGGTAATACTGATCCCGTCCGAATAGACCCGCTGTAAATATGTACGGTAAAATTCCGTCATTTCCTGTTTTGGCACGTTTTTCAAGCATGGAGGCGCCAAGTTGTCTGTTTGCGCATAACAGGAAGCGATGTCATACGCACATGACGACAAGGAGGTTACTGTGGTGCGTAAAGCGAGTTACGCCTCCCACTTCTGCTAGTTTTACTGAGATGTCTTGTCCCTTGCGAATTGGCCAATTAATATTACAGGTAGGTAAAGAGGTAAAATTGAGGTAAAATTGCATTACTCCACGTCCCCACGTAGAACTAGTCCCGTCCGAATAGTGCTTTTGTCCATCATTACAGGTACATCACGTTGTAAACAATCAAAGAGTTGTACTTGGAAGAAAAGAAATGAAAAAAGAAGCTGGGTATTAAAGCTCTTGAATCCAGTCCTGTAACATTTCCATTGGCCGTGACTAGCGGAAGGGTGAGGAGAAAATTAAATATGACATGAAATGATTGGTTAAATATTTTTTCTTGTCTCAGCTTGAATTAAATATACGCCGCACTGTAATGGATGAATGCATACGAGGAAGTATTCCATATTTTGAAGCACTTGATGCCAAATTGGCATCAATTGCGAAATAAAACTAAAGGCCAGTTTTGTATCTAAAGGTTGTCTTTAAATAAACACAGCCATAAGAGTGAGTCCTTTCCGGAGCCACAATGGCTTCATGTCTTTAATGTGGTCTTTGTATGTGGTCTAAAGTACCGTCAACTCTATTCAAGCGGAGTATCCGGGGCGAGTACAATAGATGGAAAGGTTTATTTCTACCTTTGTACTCGTTTCTGTGTTTACCTTTAATAAGATCCCTTCACACACACAGCAGTGTTCCCATCTTCTCTCAGTGCTGTGGGAAATGTCGCCTGCTGCTTGGACAAACAGAAACGTCTCTCGCTTTTCCCACATCAAAAAGGTTGCGCAAGAGCATCTGCTGTACCCGTTCTCCCAGCAGGCTGCACGGCTGAATGAAAAGCACAGTCGCCTTTTGTGCTCAGGTGGAGGCAGGAACGGGTGAAGACGAGCTCAATTCACTGAGGAGCAGCGCTCTGAATTGGACTTAATTAGACCCGGTTCTCGTCTTCACCTTCTTCGGCGGATTTGTAGCTTCTCCACGTGATTTTTTTTTTTTTACGAATGACAATCTCGACACTGAAATGTTTTGTGACCTCTGTTCAGGCTTCAGTGGAAAGATCAGAGCCATTTTTGTGTTTTTTAAAGACACAGCTATGTGACTGCTCTTCATCTTCATCATCATCGTCGTCGGCACCAAACCGACCAAAGAATTCAAAGATAATCCCACAGTCGATTATTCCTAGTATACCACAGCACAGTGATACACGCCAACGATGTTAATGATATCTTTTCTTTTTTTTTTAAATAAAGCCAAGACTGACACGTTGTACATTTTATCCATATTATAATATATTTATAGTACTTATAGCAGAAATAAGCGTTAGGGTTAGGGTTAGGGTTAGGGTTAGGGTTAGGGTTTGTTCCTGTTGTCTCTTATCTTATAGCAGCTATAAACCGTTATTTCCTCTCCAGCTTCCCTTTTTTTTATTTTTATTTAAATCCTCTGTCCCAAAATCAGTGAACAGCTGTCATTTACAGCTTTGCTTCTGACTGTTAAGTGCTGACACTGGAGCTACATGTAACATAAACATCTCCTTTTTTTTTAGTCGGTTTCATTCAAACGAGGTTCCTTTGAATGAGCTGTTACTATGGAAACAATAACGTATTAGAACTAGCGCGTTAATCTGAAGCCGTGATAAGCAGCTGAACCGCTTGTCGGAGCTGCCGTAGACACATCAACACCTTCTGACCCGTCAGCTCTTAGATGTGGTTTAAGAAATAATCGCTTACTTGTTTATGATGCTACATATTACCATAATTATTCAGACAGTTTTCCTTCTGTGTGATTTTTCTTTTTTCCTCCAGATGGATCAGAGCTGTTTGTGCTCTGCAGCTTACAGCCACACGGACTCTCAGGCGGTGGAGGCTCTGGATCTGTCGGCGCCGCCCTGCTTCCGCTCACGCAGCCACAGCTACCTGCGTGCCATCCAGGCCGGCTGCTCTCAGGACGACGACTCGGACTCGGACGAACCTCCGCTGAACACCGACAGCAACACGAGCAGTGAGTCTCACAACGCTTTGTGCTCACCTACACGGCACAGTGTAAATGTCTGATACTGTAATAATGTAAAGCAGTGATGGTTTGGAAATATTCAATATTATTACACATCAGTAAAGAGAGTATTAGTAGAGTAATAAACGAAACACGATCAATATTTAGCAGCCTTTAAAAACTCATCAGGAGCCGTATGTACATTTTATACAATTTTCTGAGATTTGTTTGAGAGTTTTTTGTTTGTTTGTTTGTTTCTTAAAGAAACATCTGGATACTATGACCTTCGTACTGGCTTCTATTTTTTTCACAATTAGTTAGTTAGTCAGTTAGTTAGTCAGTTAGTTAGTTAGGTAGTTAGATACAGCTAATCCCTGACAAAAATACAACAAAAAATAATAATACATACTTTTAAAAACGAAAATAGTCGGTCAGAGGGAGGAAGCAGGGTGCGAATAACATGTCTGTCTAAAAAACTCTAATTCACATGGTGATTCACATGGTGATGTTTACACAACATTTACACAGGGGAAGTCGTGGCCTAATGGTTAGACAGTTTGACTCCTAACCCTAAGGTTGTGGGTTCGAGTCTCGGGCCGGCAATACCATGACTGAGGTGCCCTTGAACCCCTCCAACTGCTCCCCGGGCGCCGCAGCATAAACGGCTGCCCACTGCTTCGGGTGTGTGTTCACGGTGTGTGTGTACTTTGGATGGGTTAAACACAGAGAACGAATTCTGAGTATGGGGTCACCGTACTTAGCCGTACGTCACGTCACTTTCACTTTTAATCATAAAAAGTCACTTTTTTTATTTCTTCACAGAAAAAAAAACAAAGTGAACATCAGATCTTTGAGTTTCATTCCATAAATGGCTGAAAAATGCTAAAAATACAAATTCTCGCCTAATTAACGACGTGTCGCCTCATTTGCATATTGTACTTATTAAAGCGTTTTATTCTTATCGGAGTAAAAGGAAAGAAACGAGCGCGTTACGCCGCGTGGAGACGTCTGTTACTGAGCCGAGGAAAATGTGCTATATTTAACTGCCGAGAACAAACAAGTGCCTGCTGAGTAACACCAGATGTTTGCTTGAAGACAAGTGAAATAAATCAGGCAGGACGTTTTAATCCTGTCGGTGTCTCATCACCGCTGATCATTATCCTCATTAAACTATTAAAGAAGAAAAACTGTCGCTGAAACACGCAGAATTACCTGGGAGGCGTCTCCCTTATACCGCTCAAACATGTCCAGCAACTAGTTTTCATTGCTGATGTAATGTTCCCGTTCCCTTCTAGAGAGCCGTACATAAGTATTCACCCCTGCTGATTTTTCCCCACATGCTCAAAATCATGAATGGATGCAAACTAACACTTTATGTTGAAGTGATGGGAAACTTTTCCCGTGAAACCTACAGTAGAGACTCAGCTTATAGTCTGTGTGTAATAATTCGTATTGGATCGGATTTGAAACTCTGACACCATAGCTCGGACACACTTTTGAGCCTTTGAAGCTTGACACAAAGCGCTACAGTACATTGTGCTGAAACACTACATCGATCACGCTGAAGCATGGTGGTGGTAGTATCTTGTACAGGATTATTGGTTGCTTCTTTGCTTAATCCTTTCTTTACCCAGCATCCTTTATAGTGTCAGATTTTGTCAGAGTCTTTTAAATACTGGATTTAATAAACAACAAAATCCTGATTTAGAATTTTTCTCTTTAATCCCGGACTTCCTCGCTATTCATTTTGCTGTTTGTTTGTTCTTCCAGGAACGTGTGTGTGCTCTGGTCAACTGAACGTGTGACTAATGAACTAACGTATGGGTTTCAGAGCAGGGGGTGAATGCATATACAAAATGCAACGTTTATAATTTGGATGTATACAGTAAATTATTTTACCAACTGTTGATTTTGATACAATGGAACACTTTTTGTGCTGATTCATAACCTCTATTTCCAATGTGGAAGGGTTCAAGGGGCCAATACTTATGCACGGCACTCTATCCTGTTTATTTGATCTTATCTTAGCTGCTTATGCTTATGTGACCTTTACACGTCGGCCAGGCTGCATTTTTTTTTTTTATTACCAAAGCAACCTCATGATGTTCGATCCCTCTACCCCTGAGAGACCTGTTTGGACGGCCTTTCTAAAACCAGATTAGAGTAACACACACATCACTGGGGATCGGTGAGCATCACAGCGCTCTTTACACACCCCAGTGGTACAGACAGAGAGAAACGTACTGGTATGTGTGTTAAATATGAAGCTATAAGAATTAATATCTTTACCATCTGTAATATTTCTTCCTGGAGTGGCTTTGTCTCTCTGGACACACATACACACACACACACACACACACACACACACACACACTGGCCTACATTCTTGGGGACAGTGACAAGCTCAGGTGGGACTCTCTCCGAGCTTAAAGGCTAATGTTTCCAAATCGCACTCCCTCTGTCTCTGTCTCTCTCTGTAGCCTAGCAGCAGTCTTGAATCTTATAATAGCGAGTTTAATACAAACCAAACATCCGAATCAGAATCGTTTATGAGCCAAGTACGATTGCAAGTCTGATGTTTGAAAGAATCAACGCTTATACAAAAAAGTTACCCTAACCAGTTAATTGATTGATTAATTGCACGAGAGTGCAAAGGTTTGTACACCCTTAGGGACAGTGCAAAGTAATGTATTTATGTTTTTTACAACAAAACATGTAGAGGGTTTGATTTCACAGGTATTACAGAAATTACTGGAGACTGAAAGGAGGGTTATGGCAGAACTTTATAGCAGTTGAGATTTTTTTTGTTAGTTTATTTGTTTGTTTGTAGATAAACTGTAATATAATTTTATGCTGTTCCTATGTTGCTATAGTGGGTGACTCAGTAGTAGCAGACCTGCAAGAAAAATATGCATATAATGTAAATTATGCTTTGATTATTTGGCATTAACTCTGAGTGACTGCATTTCTTGTCTCTCAGGGTGCACATACTGTCCAGTTAACCTTCTGTTCTCATAATAATAATAATAATAATAATAATAATAATAATAATAATAATAATAATAATCTTCATTCTTCTTCTTATCGTTATTATTATTATTATTATTATTATTATTATTATTATTATCATCAATTATATTATCATTATTGATATTATTATTATTATTATTATTATTATTATTGCGATTATTAGTATTATTTATTATTGTTATTATTATTATTGATATTATAAGTTTTATTATTATTATTAATATAATAATAATAATTATTATTATTGCGATTATTGGTATTATTTATTATTATCATTATTATTATTATTATTAATATTATAATTATTGCTATTATTATTATTATTATTATTATTATTATTATTATTATTATTATTATTATTATTATTATTATGCCAGCGTGGCGTGTTTTATCCTTTATGCCCTTTTACATCTCCCTTCCTAGCCTCTATCTTCCCTGACACGTGACCACACCACGTGCCTGTTTCCTTACCTCCCTATTGGTTGAGACCAGCATAACGAAAACGGGCGTGTCTGCATTCCAAACGGCTTCCTTTACCCTACACTGAGTGCACTATGTAGTGTCTCACGCGCTGCATGTAGTAGACTTACTAGTGGTCAAGTGCGTGATTTGTAATTCAGCCCTGTGTGATTGTGTCGCGGTCCCAAAGCGTGAAGATTCCGCTTATTTTTAATTCTGCTCCAGCGTTATGTTTAGTGATGCTTTACAAAATGTCGTGGGGGTTTTGGAATAGAAGGAAAACGGTGATATTAACCTCAGATACATAAGAAGAGGAATCATTTCACGGTAAAATCCTAATAGGTTGAAAGTCTTTTCGTTATACGGTGTGTTATGGTGCCATAATAATAATATTAATAATATTAATAATAACAATCTATGAATCACTTGTTATAAGCAGTAATAAATAATAATATAAAGATGCTATCTTTCATGTATGAGCTTCTTCCTTTAAATTAACCATAGTAACATGGTTGCCAGATTGGAAGGAATCTCAACCTAAAATGAGTGTTTTGTTTTCCTTTCTTTTTTATTATGAAGATATGGATCCGTTTTAACCGTTGTGGAAATTTAACATAACAGGGAAGAGTGTTATTTAATAATCAACCGTAACGTTTTATATCTATATATGAAACATACGGAGTCTTCCAACACCTGGCAACCAAGTTAGCCTTCTAGTTGGCAGACGAGCTAATAATCAAAGCTAACAATACATTTAATAAAATCTCACGCTGTAACAGTTTTATTGTTTTTTTTTAACAACTACAAATAATTTAAGTGTTTTTAAAATAACTAAATTAATGAATAAATATAGATAAAATATCTAAAAAGCTTCATGTATTTAATTAGCTGGAATTAGTTGCTAACTTCCTCGATTTTCTGACTAAGTCACTAGAACACAGTGCAGCTGATTTATACCTTTTTATTAACTTTAAATAAAAAAATGAAATAAATAAATGTTCAGTCAGTAAATAAAACCCCTCAGGACATGTTGTGATAGAAAAGTAATGTGATGAAGTTATCACCCTAAATGTGATTGTTTTATTGCTTTTACACCACAACAGTTTCACATTATTATAGCACTTTATTATATTTATCCGTTTATAGTGACACGTGATGCTGTGGGATGTCTGCATGAACCAGTTGGTCCGTGACGTCACTCACTTTACAAAGTTGTTCAGTCACAAGACTTTAATATTTATAATAATACATAATGCAGTAAATAAATAAATGTAGCTCCAAATGTTTAAATGTGACAGGTTTATTAATAGCTTAGTATAGTTGCTGTGGTGTGTGTGTGTGTGTGTGTGTGTGTGTGTGTGTGTGTGTGTGTGTGTGTGTTTGCGTTTAATTGACGCCATTGTGATTGGTTTTAAGCAAATTTGTTTTGTTTTGTTTTAAGAGTTTTGTTCTCATGTCAGTGGCTCAATGGAGCAGAAGTGAGCTTAGATTTCAAGAAACATCTGCACATTTATACTTGTACCCTATATGGTGCACTTTTTCATGCTCTCTCTCTCTCTCTCTCTCTCTCTATATATATATATATATATATATATATATATATAGAGCGACGACGAAGGCGAGATAGCGAGAAAGAGAACAGGGGAGCGAGGAAGATAGGGAGAATGGAGAGTGAGAAGAGAGAGAGAGAGAGAAGAGAAGGGAGAGGGAAGAGAGAGGAGAAGGGCGAGGCGAGAGAGGAGAGAGAGAAGGAGAGAGAGAGAGAGGGGAGGAGAGGAGAGAGGGAGAAAAGGGAGAGAGAAGGGGAGAGAGGGAGAGATAGAAGAGGAGAGAGAGAGATAGAAGAGAGAGAGAGAGAGAGAGAGAGAAAAGGGAGAGAGAGAGAAGAGGAGAGAAAAGGGAGAGAGGAAGAGAGGAGGAGGGAGAAGAGGGAGGGAGAGAGAGATAGAGAGAGAGAGAGAAGAGAGGAAGAGAGGGAGAAGGGAGAGGGAGAAGGGAGAGAGAAGAGAGAGAGAGAGACAGAGAGAGAGAGAAGAGAGAGAGAAAAGGGAGAGAGAGAGAGAAAAAAGGGAGAGAGAGAGGGAGGAGGGGAGAGAGAGAGAAAGAGAGGAGAGAGGGGGAGAGAGGGAGAGAGGAGGAGAGAGAGAGAGGGAGTGAGAGAGAGGGAGAGAGGGGAGGGGAAGAGAGAGAGAGAGAGAAGGGAGAGGGAGAGAGGGAGAAGGGAGAGAGAGAGGGAAAGGGGAGGCGAGAGTAGAGAGAGAGAGAGAGAGGAGAGGAGGAGAGAGAGAAGGTGAGAGAGGGAGAGAAGGAGAAGAGAGAGAGAGAGAAGAGTAGAGAGAGAGAAAGAGAGAGAGAGAAAAGGGAGGAGAGAGAGAGATAGAGAGAGAGAGAGAGAGAAGAAAAGAAAAGGGGAAAGAGAGAAAAAAAGAAAGAGAGAAGGGAGATGGGGAGCGAGAGAAAAAGAGAGAGGGAGAGAGAGAGAGGAAGAGAACGAGAGAGAGAGAGGGGGGAGAGAGAGGGAGAGAAAGAGAGAGAGAGGGAGAGAACGAGAGAGAGAGAGAAAAAAGGTGAGAGAGGGAGGAGGGAGAGAGAGAGAAAGAGAGATAGAGGGGGGAGGGGGAGAGAGGAGGAGAGAGAGAGAGGGGAGGAGAGAGAGAGAGAAGAGAGAAGGGAGAGGGAGAGGAGGTGATAATTGGAGAGAGAGATGGTAAAAGGGAGAGAGAGCTAGAGAGAGAGAGAGATATGGAGAGAGAGAGAAGGGAGAGAGGGAGAAACGGAGAAGAGAGAGAGAGAGAGAGTGAGAGAGAGAGAGAGGAGAGATACAAACGCGCTCGAGAGCAAAAGGGAGACGCTAGAGAGCTATCGAAACACGACCCGTCGCTCTCACTCCCACTCACTCTCTCCTTTCTCTTTCTCTCTCTCCCACTCTCTCTTTCTCCTTTCTCCCCCCCCCACTCTCTGTGTCCCTGTGTTGACTTCCTGTCAGCCAGTTTTGCATACAGTCCTCTGACACAGCAGGGAAGCAACCACACTCTCTCTCTCTCTCTCACACACACACACATACACACACACACACACACATACACACACACACACACCCACACACACACACACACACACAGTCCTCAAAGTAAAAGTCTATGGACATGACATTGCATGTTTCTGCTGCTGTAACTGAAGCTTCTTAGCTGAGTTTTATATATATATTTATTTGCAGCCCTCAGCTAAGTTTTTCACTAATCGCCTCCTGGCACGTGACTGAAACTTCTCCCAGTGAGCACCAGGTAATTTTACTCAGTTTAATTACAGTGGCGTGGCTCTGAGGCTCGTCTCCGGACTAAACGAGTTTCTTAATTAAACCGCTCGATTTGCCGTCGGAAGTGAAAGTGGAGGCAGAGGGACAGGATGTGGATGTGGATGGAGGTGTAGATGAATATGTAAGTGTGGGTGTTTATAGTAATGTGAATGAGGATGTGGATGGGCAATTAAGGGTTAAGGGCATCTGCTGTGTAACTTTTTAAAGACTTTAAGTTGGATTTTCTGTTCAGCTGAAAAAATGATTCTGAAGCTTGTTGCCAGAAAAGTGAGAGCGTGTTATAGTCTGTAAGAAAATCCGAAAAGTTTGATCATGATTTTATATAAAATGCAGTTTTATGTTTTTATCGTCTTGCCGCATGGACAAGCTTCGTGTCCTGAGGATTTGCCATCAACAAACTACAAACCTCAGTTAACGTGCTAATAATCGACTACATCATTAACACCATGACGACACCGTGACAACGAGCCGAGACACACTTACACACATCATGGGAATAAAAGGCCGCGTTGTTCCCATGTTGGATTCGAGCCTGTGTGTGTGTGTGTGTGTGTGTGTGTGTGTGTGTGTGTGTGTGTGTGTGTGTGTGTGTGTGTGTTAAACAGAGCCGCTCTGATCACAACAGTGACAGGAAGCATCTCAAACACTGTTAATGAGGTAAAGTGTCGCTCTAATGAGTCGGACAACAGACTTATTTAAAGATCGTATCTGTAGGTATTTATATTCAGTGACTTTATCAATCACAACCGCAAATGTGATCCATTTTTAAAATTATAATACACAAAGCATAAAATAGCAATTATTACCTCAAAAAACATCATTTTTGTAGTGAACCGCTGCTGAGGAAAATAAATAAATAATAACAACAAAAATGTAACAAATTCTACATAAATACATAAATTTAAGGTAAAATAGTAGGAGGAAAAAAAAATATTTTAATGTACATAAAAATAGAAAATAAATTTGTAAGTTACAAAATGTATGAAAGAACAATTAAATCTATTTTTATACAGTTGTTTAATCCTGACCAGCTTTTAACGGCTGATAAAACAGTTTCCTCCGCAGCCCGGAATAAGACCCCGCCCCCCGTCCCTCCTCGCTCCGCCTCCAAGCCCTACATCTCTGTGACGGTGCAGAGCAGCACGGAGTCGGCGCAGGACACCTACCTGGAGCAGCGCAGCGAAGCCAACAGCCAATCAGGACGCAGCAACTCGTCAGACAGCGCCACCAGCTCAAGGACGGGAAGCCTGGCTAAAGCTCCTCTCCCCCTGATACCTCATATCCCCGTGCACATCCCCCTGGTGCCCCCCATCCCCGTACCGGTGCCCAGCGCCCGTGTGAGCAGCCCTCCCCCTCCTCCTACCCGAGAAACCCAGACGGTGAGCGTCGGGTTCACGCAGGACGAACCTCGGGCCGCCGTCAGGAGGAAACTCTCCTCCATCGGCATCCAGGTGTGAAGAATTTAGTCTAGAATTAATTTATTAAAATTTTTTAAAAATGTTTATTCATTAAATTAACCTCGATCACGTCGTACCTTGTGTGTCGGACAGGTGGACTGCGTTCAGCCCGTACTGCGAGAGGAACACACCCCCACCACCAGGTTCCAGTCTATTGGAGTTCAGGTGGAGGACGGCAGGCCGTGAGTTCTCACTCCTCCTCTCACTCCTACCCTCATCCCCTCTTCCCCTCCTCCACTTCACGCCTCCATTTCCATCGTACAGTTTGTACAAAGATCGTATCGATAAACCTCTGAGAGGGCGGGGCGGCCGACGGGGCGGCTGACGTGGGTTTAAACGCTTTTAAAAGTGACTTCCTTATGAGGACAAAAGCAGAACCTTTCATTTTATTTCCTTCTTTTTATCTAGATGAACTCTGATTCGTTTTTTTTTTGTCAGCTTCTCTATAAATCTGTACAATCGTCATTTAGGGAAGTTTATTATTTTATTTTTTTCAGTGACAAACAAAAAAAAATCACTGAAAATAAAACTAAAAAGTCTGGATTCACGTTTAATTCAAATATGAATTAGAAACGTATATTTTTGTCTCTGTGTATAATATATTTATAATTTAATGGACTTTCCACAAGCTTAGAAGCTTTAGTTCAAATCGAATCTAAATAAAAGATTGTATTAGTTGGCAGTTTGCTGCAGTGTTTTATTCTTTACTAATCATCCTGGTGTTATCTCCTTACTCACGTGCATGACGTCTCGGCGTCAATGCGGCTGCAGCACCAGCGTTGTGCTTTAGTCTCTAATCCCCACTGTGTGAGTGCAGCAGTCAGTCCTGAGGGACAGGAGGCATTTTGCTCAGGGTTTTTTACATCAGCATCGAGCACAGACTCATTTATCACATGGTGTATACACTGATGAATAGGCACGGCACACACACACACACACACACACACACACACACACACACACACACACACATCGTTCTGTGCTGACGGGAGGAAGAGCTCAGTGTAATGGAGATAATCAAATCCTGCAGGTCACATCACCCGCTTCTCATTCCTGCAGTCACTCTGTATTTCCATACCTGTCCCTCTCTCTCTCTCTCTCTCTCTCTCTCTCTCTCTGTCTGTCGTCCCCCCCCTCTCTCCCTCTTTCTCTCTCTGTCTGTCTCTCCCTCCCCCTCCCTCCCTCCCTCTCTCTCTCTCCCCCCCCCCAACACACACAAATATTTGCATTTATACTCCTGACACACACTTCTGCTCTCACACACATTCTGACTGATAACGATTTGTCTGTGTGTGCATCTGTCTGTGTGCGTGTGTGTGTGCGTGTGTGTGTGTGTGTGCGCGTGTGTGTGTGTGTGTGCGTGTGTGCGTCTGTCTGTGTGTGTGCATCTGTCTGTGTGCGTGTGCGTCTGTCTGTGTGTGCGTCTGTCTGTGTGTGCGTCTGTCTGTGTGTGCGTCTGTCTGTGTGTGCGTCTGTCTGTGTGTGCGTCTGTCTGTGTGTGCGTCTGTCTGTGTGTGCGTCTGTCTCTGTGTGCGTCTGTCTCTGTGTGCGTCTGTCTCTGTGTGCGTCTGTCTCTGTGTGCGTGTGTGCGTCTGTCTCTGTGTGCGTCTGTCTCTGTGTGCGTGTGTGCGTCTGTCTCTGTGTGCGTGTGTGCGTCTGTCTCTGTGTGCGTCTGTCTCTGTGTGCGTCTGTCTCTGTGTGCGTCTGTCTCTGTGTGCGTCTGTCTCTGTGTGCGTCTGTCTCTGTGTGCGTCTGTCTCTGTGTGCGTCTGTCTGTGTGTGCGTCTGTCTGTGTGTGCGTCTGTCTGTGTGTGCGTCTGTCTGTGTGTGCGTCTGTCTGTGTGTGCGTCTGTCTGTGTGTGCGTCTGTCTGTGTGTGCGTCTGTCTGTGTGTGCGTCTGTCTGTGTGTGCGTCTGTCTGTCTGTGTGCGCGTCTGTCTGTGTGTGTGCGCGTCTGTCTGTGTGTGTGCGCGTCTGTCTGTGTGTGTGCGCGTCTGTCTGTGTGTGTGCGCGTCTGTCTGTGTGTGTGCGCGTCTGTCTGTGTGTGTGCGCGTCTGTCTGTGTGTGTGCGCGTCTGTCTGTGTGTGTGCGCGTCTGTCTGTGTGTGTGCGCGTCTGTCTGTGTGTGTGCGCGTCTGTCTGTGTGTGTGCGCGTCTGTCTGTGTGTGTGCGCGTCTGTCTGTGTGTGTGCGCGTCTGTCTGTGTGTGTGCGCGTCTGTCTGTGTGTGTGCGCGTCTGTCTGTGTGTGTGCGCGTCTGTCTGTGTGTGTGCGCGTCTGTCTGTGTGTGTGCGCGTCTGTCTGTGTGTGTGCGCGTCTGTCTGTGTGTGTGCGCGTCTGTCTGTGTGTGTGCGCGTCTGTCTGTGTGTGCGCGCGTCTGTCTGTGTGTGCGCGCGTCTGTCTGTGTGTGCGCGCGTCTGTCTGTGTGTGCGCGCGTCTGTCTGTGTGTGCGCGCGTCTGTCTGTGTGTGCGCGCGTCTGTCTGTGTGTGCGCGCGTCTGTCTGTGTGTGCGCGCGTCTGTCTGTGTGTGCGCGCGTCTGTCTGTGTGTGCGCGCGTCTGTCTGTGTGTGCGCGCGTCTGTCTGTGTGTGCGCGCGTCTGTCTGTGTGTGCGCGCGCCTGTCTGTGTGTGCGCGCGCCTGTCTGTGTGTGCGCGCGCCTGTCTGTGTGTGCGCGCGCCTGTCTGTGTGTGCGCGCGTCTGTCTGTGTGTGCGCGCGTCTGTCTGTGTGTGCGCGCGTCTGTCTGTGTGTGTGCGCGTCTGTCTGTCTGTGTGTGTGCGCGTCTGTCTGTCTGTGTGTGTGCGCGTCTGTCTGTCTGTGTGTGTGCGCGTCTGTCTGTCTGTGTGTGTGCGCGTCTGTCTGTCTGTGTGTGTGCGCGTCTGTCTGTCTGTGTGTGCGCGCGTCTGTCTGTCTGTGTGTGCGCGCGTCTGTCTGTCTGTGTGTGCGGCGTCTGTCTGTCTGTGTGTGCGTGGGTCTGTCTGTGTGTGCGTGGGTCTGTCTGTGTGTGCGCGCGTCTGTGTGTGTGCGCGCGTCTGTGTGTGTGCGCGCGTCTGTGTGTGTGCGCGCGTCTGTGTGTGTGCGCGCGTCTGTGTGTGTGCGCGCGCGTCTGTGTGTGCGCGCGTCTGTCTGTCTGTGAGTGAGCGAGTCTGTCTGTCTGAGTGTGCGCGTCTGTCTGTTGTGTGTGGCGCGTCTGTCTGTCGTGTGTGCGCGGTCTGTCTGTCTGTGTGTGCGGCGTCTGTCTGTCTGTGTGTGCGCGCGTCTGTCTGTCTGTGTGTGCGCGCGTCTGTCTGTCTGTGTGTGCGCGCGTCTGTCTGTCTGTGTGTGCGCGCGTCTGTCTGTCTGTGTGTGCGCGCGTCTGTCTGTCTGTGTGTGCGCGCGTCTGTCTGTCTGTGTGTGCGCGCGTCTGTCTGTCTGTGTGTGCGCGCGTCTGTCTGTCTGTGTGTGCGCGCGTGTGTCTGTCTGTGTGTGCGCGCGTGTGTCTGTGTGTGTGTGCGTCCAGGCTGAGCCGCTTCAGCAGCATGGCGTCCAGACAGGAGACGGCTGACGCGGAGCCTCAGGACCGGACAGACAGTAAGGTGACAGACATCAGCAGCGCAGCTTGCAGCACTCAGACTCTGGACTCTCCTGGCTGCTTAGGCAGAGCTCAGAAATGCTCCTTCACCATCCCGGAGAGCGTCGAGGCGGCTCTGGACCCTTCCTCTCTGCCTCCTCCTCCTCCGTCCCTGCAAAGCGTGAGTGTGAACGGAGCATCGGAGCAGCCCGGGGCCCCGGGGACGTGTCTCAGGGACGGACACTGCTTCCTCCGACTGCTGCAGGCCGAGACGGGGCGCATGGACGCCTGGTGCCAGCAGATGGAGCAGGAAAGCAAAGAGAAGCTGCTCTCTGAAGAAGGTGAGAAGACTATTAGAGCGGGGAAAGAGGGCGGGGCAGGGTGGGGAAGAGGGCGTGTCTTTAAGCATTAATGAATCTGTTGTGGTTTTTTTTGTGTTTGTTTCTGCTACGTTCTTTCTTGTTTTCTCTTTTTTGAGGCTCGTATACAGTCGCCCTGTTTTGGTTTGTCACACGGTTTGGGTTCATTTTAAGATAATCCGGGTTGCCAGATTACTGAATATTCTGTTGTATGGAAAGCCCATTTAAAAGAGTTTTTAACAACCTCCCAGCATCACGGCTGCATGTTTTAACCCTTGTGTGTGTATTCGGAGCGTTTAAGCTTGTAGTCTAGATTAGATTTATGAATCTCAGGAGAATAAGAGCGGTGCATCACACCACGAGCTGCTTGTTCCACTCCGGCGAGGCGTCACGGCGTCCGCTCAACACCCCAAACACACACTCTTACTTTTTTACTTACACCAGAATGTCGGACATTTTCGCCAACACTTTTATTTTCCACCAACACTTTGTTCACTATGTTTGTCTAACCAAACCCCCCCCCCCCCCCCGACCTCCCACTTCTCCCCTCCCCTGAGCTGCCTTCTGATTGGTCACAAGGTTATTAAGCAGTTGACGTGACGCTGCAAACTTGCTGTATAAACTTTTTAAACAGTGTCCAGACTCCGCCCACTTCACGGTGTGTCCGGTTAAACGTGTGAAAGCAGGTCACATCAAAGTCATCTCGAGGTTCAAATGGCTCCCTGGGAAAATTTCACTCCGTTACATCACTGGTGCTGGGTTTTACACCACAAGTGCCAGATATTTCACAAATCCTCCAACAAACATTTCACAAAGTCACAACCCTTTCCCGTTTCCCAGCCTGCCCCCGGTGCCGAGTTTCATCAGCCCGAGCTGCTCTTTAACATTCCCGCTTGATTTATTCTTAAATTTATTTTGAATTTATTTTTTAATGAATGTATTTTTATTTTTTCGCACATTCTCCCTCTATCAGCTTTTATCCTCCTAAAGGAGCTACATGTGAGATTTGTTTTCCTTTTGTTTAAGCATTTTCTTTACAATCCTCATGACATTAATTCTCTCACTCATGTGCTCATCTGTAACGTCTGGCCAAATTCGGCGTCCGGTCGTGACGGACGTGAGCGAACGGGTCAGACGGGGAGGAACATCTGGAAAAGAACGCCTTCATCTTGCATCTAGCTCCTTTAACGGATGTCACAGCTGAGACACGTGAACGCTCTACTCTTAACGACCGCGCCGATCGATGGCGATTCCGCACCAGCCCGATTTCCTGCTGGTTCCATTAACGAGACGACAAACTGCTCACGGAGACGTGTTTAATGACACGATGGCTCTTAACGCTGAGCGATGGCCGCCGGTCCGACGCGCGCGTGCGTGTGTGTATATATTTATATGTATATGTATATTTATATATACACACCTGGGCTATTCGGGTCGCTTCAGGACGGAAGGTTTAATCACAGCTCGATAAACCTGGAATAACGGATGAGATCTTAGCTTTAATTAGACGTCTCATCGTGAGCCGATATTTTTGGCTCTTAATTAAAACCCAGTGCGAATTTTACGGTCGAAGACGACAGAAAAGTCCCAGCGGAAGAATATTAGGAGAAATTAGACAGACGATCATTAATATAGAGATGTTTAGGTTTTTTTTCTTCCCACAAGGGGGATTAATGTAGGACGTGGCAACCAGACGAGTGCAGCGTCTCTTCCATAAAAGGCTAGTGTTCAAGCTTAAGTTTCTCTCATCCTGCATGTGTGTGTGTGTGTGTGTGTGTGTGTGTGTGTGTGTGTGTGTGTAGTGCTGGGGAAGATCCGCAGTGCGGTAGGCAGCGCTCAGTTGCTCATGTCTCAGAAGTTCCAGCAGTTTCGAGGGCTGTGTGAGCAGAACCTGGTGAGTCCCAGAGCCTCGGCTTTTAACGCGGCTTTTGCTCCGCGCTTCTTAAAGGAGCTACATGTGAGATCGTGCGCACTTTCAGTTTCTTTTTACGCATCAAATCATCCTCATGAACCACTCACACACACCCGAGCGTGTCCACGCGAATCAGCCGGCTCGAGCCGACATGTGACTCAGAGCTTTCACGCCGAGCGCGACGGACGAGCTCGTTCACTCCTGAGGGCAAATCATTGTAGCTTTAAATAAATCTACATCAATGTGGGTTTGTTTGTTATTTGTTTGTTTGTTTGTTTTTCTTCGGTACTGATGAAAACGTTAAGCGGCTCGCGGTAGTTTTTAAATCAGCAGTAAAACCCTCTCTGACACGAAACCCTCCTCGAACCGCTTACTGCTGCTCTAATACGCAGACGAAAACAAAGACTTTAATTTATCGTTTGTTTCTCCGATTATAACGTTCTCCAGCCCGCGGCGTGTTCCGTTCAGACGATGCACTGGTTGCTAGGCAACATCCCCAAAGTGTAGCTGCTGTATTGTTTTTGTTTGGTTCGGTTTCTGACCCCGATGCGGGACTACAGAGTTTCAGTAGTGATGCACTCGCAGGTTTGTGTATCGAACGTCGTACGACGTCTGCGACCGGAATTTACAACCGAAACGATTTGTTTTCTAAAACGAGCATCAGACGTATAAATCGCTATATTTATACACCGTATAACTGAAAATATTTGTATTAATACGTATGAATTTGAATATTTACCTTGAATTGGCATCAAGTGGCTCTAATTTTACATTTAGCTCCTTTAAAAAGTTAGAAACAAGTTACTTCCTGTTCTTCTCTCTCTCTCTCTCTCTCTCTCTCTCTCTCTCTCTCTCCCTCACATCCCCCCCCACCCAAAATTAAATACTAACATAAGAGACAACACGATGTAACTTTTTTCGCACAACAACGTAACCAAACGGATAAAAAGTGACCGTGTCGGTTTGTTGTGGTGTAAGAGAAATAAAGCGCTCCGAGGCGTGGTGTTCAGGGTGGAAACCATGGTAACCAGGATTTCCTCTAACAGCACACACCTGAGAGTTTTATTTCTCACTTCACACTCGTGTGTGTGTGTGTGTGTGTGTGTGTGTGTGTGTGTGTAACTTGTGCGCTCTTGTGCCCACCAGGACGTGAGCGCTCAGCCGCAGCCCACTGCTCAGGACCTGGCGGGTTTCTGGGATCTTCTGCAGCTCTCCATCGAGGACATCAGCACGAAGTTCGACGAGCTTCACCTGCTCAAGGCCAACGACTGGAAACTTCCAGACAGCAGCAGCAGCAAAAAGGTGGCGAAATGTTATAGAAACAGTAACGTATTAGAGCGTTAATCAATTAGAGCTGCTGCTGTTCTAGAAAACGTCCTGACCCCTTCAGACCAATCACAGTCCAGAATACGGCGACCATGTTTCCACCTCGACGTTTTTCGACACATTTTATTTATTTTTTTTTTAATGCCAGCTGGGTTTTTTTTTTTTTTTCTTTTTTTTTTTTCACACCCTTGTCCTGTTCCCGCAGGAGGAGAAAAAGCCAGCAAGCGTGACGACGCCGAAGAAGGCACCGAAGCTCAAAGCGACCGCGCCGAAGGAGAAGAGCAGCGGAGACTCGGCCGCTGATAAACAGAGACAGGAAGCACGGAAGCGGCTGATGGCTGCCAAACGAGCCGCGTCCGAGCGCCAGAACTCTGCCACGGAGAGCGCCGACAGCATCGAGATCTACGTCCCTGAGGCTCAGACTCGCCTCTGAGAGAAACCACACACACACACACACACACACACTCCTACTCACACGCTTCTGGAGCTTACAGGGACGTAGAACTACGAACAGTACAAACGTGGGAAATAATAACTAAATAACTAAATAAAGGAGCTGTGTGTCAGCACTGAGAGTGTTAGTGCTGCTCGAGACCTTTATTACTCTTCTACTTGTTATAATGAGAATAATCATACAGAGCTGTAATTATCTGACGGAATAATATATCGAACCCTCGCCTGTAAATCGTCTTCATATCTCGGACGCCACGTCGCGTGTCTTATGTGGGAGTGAGTTTTAAAGAATCCGCCACCCTCCGGTTGCCCCACCCACCCCGGCCACGCCCACACCCCTGCCCCACCCTCCTCCTTCCCCAGCACGCACTCAGGATTCTGCACGTGTGCACTTGTTTTACAGCAATGTGGTCTTCCTCTCCTCACCTTCATCATCATCATCATCACTTTGTTATTGTCGTCATGGCTGCAGCGTCCTTTAGGGCATTCGAGTCACAGGAATGTGGAGGTTTGTTTTGAGGGGTTATTTTGGCCCTTATTTTGTTCCCCCTGCGTCCACACGAGTACACAGATCCTTTTCATATGAAACTTTCTCCATGGCTTATGAGGAATAAAAGTTTGGGGCTGCGTTACAGAGAAACCTGACCATACAAACCTGACCATTATAAAGATCTGGTCCTGAAAGTCGTCACTGAGACTTTTTATCCCTTTAGAGTTAAATGTAACATCCATGTTTCTGTTCCCATGTTAGCTACAAACCACCGTCTCCTCACCAGTGTCTCTGTCTCTCTTTCTCTCTCTCTTTCTATGTCTCTCTCTCTCTGTCTCTCTTTCTATCTATCTCTCTCTCTCTTTCTATGTCTCTGTCTCTCTCTGTGTCCCTTTCTCTTCTCTCTGTCTCTCTTTTTCTCCTCTCTTTCTCTTCTCTCTCTCTATGTCTCTGTCTCTCTCTCTTTCTCCGTTTCTCTCTCTCTGTCTCTCTCTCCATCTCTCTTTCTATGTCTGTCTCTCTCTGTCGCTTTCTCTTCTCTCTCTCTCTCTCTCTCTCTCTCTCTCTCTCTCTCTCTCTCTCTGTCTGTCTCTTCTCTCTGTTGCTCTCCTCTCTTCTTTCTCTCTCACAGTTATCCCCCCCCAAACACACACACACACAGACAAACACACACGCACACACAGACAAACACACACGCACACACAGACAAACACACACACACACACACACACACACACACACACACACACACACACACACACACACACAGACTAATAAAACAAAAACGCAGCATTTCCTGTTCCGAGCAAATTTGGCTGAAAACTTGACTGTTACAAAGCGCTGACACCAGAAACTCCTTCTAAAGACGTCTCATTTAAAACCAACCATGTCAATGATGCCACATTTTATTCTTTTGACAATAACAACACTTTGTTAGTCTCATTATTATTATTATTATTATTATTATTATTATTATTATTATTATTATTATTATTATTATTACTCTGGCTTTGACGATGCCGAGTGTCCACCCTTCGCGTCCCTGTACGACGTGTGGAGTAAAAGGGTTTCACACCAGACCACAGGATAAAAACTGAACTTCTGGGTTGTTTTTTTTGTTGTTGTTTGTTTGTTTGTTTGTTTTTTTATGTTTTTTACTGAAATTAGATGAAGGTGACGCACTTTTACGTAAAACATTCAGACGCATCGTGACAAACCAGCAGGTGTGAACTCAGGGTCAGGACGCGGATCACGTCGATCTGAGCCGGTTCGGATTCGTCACTTCAGCGTTTCAAATGTCCAGCTGATATTTATTTTATTTTATGGGTTCATTTTAATCCTGCATTTCTGACTGAAATTCCCCCCCCCCCCTTGTCCAGATTTTACCATTCCTCTTTGTTGATCTTTTTATTTTTTTCCTTTTATTTCTATCGTATCCTCCGTGTTCGGCATCGTCCGGCGTGTGACACGATTCTTCTGCTTTATGAATGTAGAGGGGACTTTAAAACATTTCACACGTCGACTCGCTCGCTCCACCTCAACCGCTTTTAAGGCTCGTTTCATGGCTTAAGGTTTAAGAGCTTCCTGAAGTTCATCCACAATCTACAGACTGATTTCTTTCTTTCTTTCTTTCTTTCTTTTTTCTTTTTTTTCCCCGCGAACGTAAGGACATCCGATACAGACTCCAGTTCACCGAGACTCAAATTCGCTGATTTTATTGTATTTTTTTTTATTTATTTATTTTTTATTTTTTATTTTTTTACATTTAACATTTTCCATCGCAATCTTCTTCCTGATGGGTCTTCATTTCCAACTCATACTCATGATTAGCTGAAAAGTATTTACAGTCCCCACAAAGGCACTTTATCAGTAATCAGTAATCGATCATCAGAGTGCGGATGTCGCCGTGGAAACCGGGCCGTGCTGCTCTTCGTCATTCAGAGATCGTTTTCAAAAAATAAATAAATAAATAAATAAATAAATCTGTTCTTTAGATACTAGAGGGAATATATTGCATATGTTTATATATTTTTTTTTGGAAAATCAATTCTTTTATCCGTGTAAGATCACGATTTGATTTGAGCGCTTCTCCAGACAGAGTAACTATGCATACAGCCGTTATCTTAGGGTCACGAGGTCAATCCTGTGAAACAGTCGTATACGTTTAAACGAGTCGGCGTACGAACGATTCCGGTCCGTGCTTCCCTTCGTAAGATATCCGACGTCCTACATTCACGCCAGCGAGCTACAAGAGGCTGTTTATTTTCTTACCTTTATCTTTTTTTCGACTACTTACAAATAAACCGCAAATAAATTTCAGCAACGGTTGAAATTTAAATCCAGATTTTCGTCCTTTTCAGCAAATAGGTTGTGATGCTCTAAAACCCTAACGAGAACGCCAACTGTTCCTCGGACCCATCCGTACGACTTTAACTGACATTAGGAGGAAATATGAAGCTTAGAAT
The DNA here is from genome assembly GCF_022655615.1 of Tachysurus fulvidraco. Lineage (NCBI taxonomy): Eukaryota > Metazoa > Chordata > Actinopteri > Siluriformes > Bagridae > Tachysurus > Tachysurus fulvidraco. Next base: position 1,932,516 of record NC_062540.1, read on the forward strand.
GACGTAGCGCCACCGATAATCTACGTAGCCAGGGAAGTAATCCGAGTTCGGCTAAACTAGGTCAACGTAGACATGCAAATCAAACAGCTCATCTTCACTCTGATTCGTGTATACCTAGTTAGCTTTAGAAGATATTTATAGCTAAAATAAATAGATAGGGGACACGGTGTCTTAGTGGTTAGCACTTTCGCCTCACACCTCCAGGGTCGGGGGTTCGATTCCCGCCTCCGCCTTGTGTGTGTGGAGTTTGCATGTTCTCCCCGTGCCTCGGGGGTTTCCTCCGGGTACTCCGGTTTCCTCCCCCGGTCCAAAGACATGCATGGTAGGTTGAATGGCATCTCTGGAAGATTGTCCGTAGTGTGTGTGTGTGAGTGTGAATGAGAGTGTGTGTGTGCCCTGTGATGGGTTGGCACTCCGTCCAGGGTGTATCCTGCCTCGATGCCCGATGACACCTGAGATAGGCACAGGCTCCCCGTGACCCGAGAAGTTCGGATAAGTGAACTAGCAAGCATCCCATCTCATCTCGCTGCCCATCAAATCGCCTCACACACAACGCACTCATTCACAACCAACAGACATTTTTCATCGATCGATGCCCCTACAGTCCCTTCTTCTTCTTCTTCTTCCTCTTATTTTATTTTTTCTGTGCCATAGACTGAACTGTACACTAGCGTTAGCTTTAGACTCTGCAGAATGTGCATATTTTGGATTATTTTTAAAGAGAAGCTGTACATTTTCATTGTCCAGAAAAATATTAAACTTCATTTTACTTCTTTTTTATTCACAGAGTTTGTCATCATCAACATTTCACATTTTGCACAAATACAAAAAAAAAGGTTGTACTTTGCAATGTTCTATTTCTGATCAAATATTTTGGTTTTAAACTTCATGAACATTCATTGACATGCAGTTTCCTACATTACCCACAATTCCTTTGGAAACCTGTCGATTGTGGTGCAGCGATATTTTCACCTCTTCTCACAGAACGCGATGCAGCAGCGCTTTAATCTTTTACTCTGTCCAGCTCACCGGTACACGCTGCTGATCACATCAGCCTCCTCTCAGAGAAAGAAATCTTACCTTTAAGTTTAAAGGTGGGGTCTCTGATTTTTGAAAGCCAATATCGACATTTGAAATCACCAAAACAAACACGCCCCTAACCCAAACGGGTCCCACCCCTGTATCGATAGCTCCGCCCACACATACATACGTAACCCAGGCAACTAACGGAAAGAAACGTGTCTTTATCATAGCTGAAGGGAAGAACAATACGATTGTAGATAAACAAACAAGCAAAAATGCCACACAAGCATAATGATGTAAAGGACAAAGGCATATATTAGTTCTGTGTAACAAAGCAAAACCAACGTTACTCACCTATCGAGAAGGAAAAAAGCGCCTCGGCGTCTTAAGTAAAGTCGGCCACATATTCACAGGTCGGAGTTTCCCGAGTCGATAACTCCTGAGCTAAACGCTGTTACTACACAAAACGCGGTTGTAGCTGCCTCTCTACATTACTACGATAGAAAAGAGGTGTTATTTGTGTAGTAACAGCGTTTAGCTCAGGAGTTATTGACTCGGGAAACTCCAACCTGTGAATATGTGGCCAACTTCCTGCTCCTTCAGTTCTCTCCAGCGCTGGAAAGCTGATCCTATATTAACACGTCCAACTTCTTGTCCTTATCGTAAGTCTTTCTTCTCTTTCTTTCTTTGTTTTTATCCTCCATATCGATGTTAAAACAGCTTTCTGCTAATGACACACACGGGCACTGAACACTCCGCCCATATTGACAAGCCCCACCCCTTTCTGCTCATTGGCTACATCTTTGTTTTGATTTTTGTTTATTATTCGGCCCGACTCGGTTTTCTGAAGCATTTCTTAAAAATCGGAGACCCCGCCTTTAATATAGTAATCCACAAGCAACCGTTTTGTTTACCGCAAACATATTTGCTTTGGCACTTTTGTGTTAGAGTTACACGGCTAACGTAAAGTTGCTAATAGGTAACACATTAGCGTAGCTACTAGTTTATCATTGTATATTGTGCAAGTCATGATTATCTTCTAGTTTCAAAGCAGAACACATTCACATCATTAAACGAATATCGTATACAATAAATGTTAAGCCATGCCCCAAAACAGTACTTCAAATGTTAAGCCACGCCCTCTTCCAGATGCTGACTGCTGTGTAGATCAACTTTAGGTTTTTAACCTTTGTGACGTCCTTTTGTTATAGAAACTTCCTCCAAACTTCAATCGTTAAGTATAAACATCTCTATGAGTGCGTAACGACTCGCGCGGCGGTAGCCGTCGGCTTGTCGTACGTTTAGGTCTCCTTACGTTAGCCTGCTAGCCTTCATCCTGGCCGATCATCTACATATTACATTACATTTTATTTTTGTGGCCGAACTATTGCTGTAATAAAATCCAGCATCTCACAGTGTACAAAGTAAATAGGAGACGATGCTTCATCTTTATTTATCGATCAGAATTTTTTAACTCTGTATGTTTCAATCTTCGTTTGCCAGATTCATGTGGATCCAGATTTCTGTCCCAACAGCTAGTTGAGTTGAGAATTTGGAAATGTTTAAATGATTTTAAGATCAACACTGTGAGGTTGAAATTGTTTGTTTAATGTTGGTTTCAATGATCATACGTCCCTTATTTATTTATTTATTTATTTTTTACCTCAGATACGGTATTTTGTTACGTGTCTCATTCTGTTCTTGAGCTAATCTACATGTTTTATATTTAAACCCAAACTTAGCACAAAGGTTTTGATCTCTGCATGGTATAGCAATATCTCCTGATCATTTTCACTTCGTTCCTGTGGATTATTCGCCTTTTCGTGACGGAGCGTCCACCACCGACTCATCAAACGTTAATAGGGCTACAGCTTGCGTCGACTCAGTGATGGAGGAACGACTCCAACAGACTTTCAGCAGACGATCGAAGCTGCTTTTTATAGCTCCTAACCTCTGTTTTCGAGGAACCGCGTGGAAGACCTTGTACATTCAAAAATACTGTCGGACAAAGGACGATCGATGATTGATTGTGTAAATCTTCAATGGACGTTAAGTATTAAGAATATTTCCAACGTAGACTCTCAAGAGTCTGATGATTTTTTAGCAATTAAGCATCACTTTGGGATTTCTGGTTTGTATCTGCTTTAATTACCAGACGCCGACGTCATCATCGTCCGACTGCTACATGCGGCAGCACCACCACCACCACCACCACCGCACCAATACGTCTCAAACCCTAGACAAGTTCTTAGTAGAACTCAAGTCACAGTCGATGAGAAAGATTTCCAAATCTAGTAGCAAGCTAATACCCTTCTATTAGGCTAACAAGCTAGTAAGATATCACTTCATCCAAATCAAAACAATGACTTTAAAGTCTGACCAAAGGCACAGGGACCAGCAACAAATATGACCTCTAGCTATGTTACGTTAGCTAACTTTAAAGTCCTCTTTCATCACACAAACCAGGAGCTCAGTCTGAAATCATACCCTCATTCGCTATTTACTATAAACGTTGTGATTTGCTGTCACACGCAAAAATATATCAACAGCTTATATTAGCAGTGCTGTCATAGTACGAAAGAACGATGGTGCTCTTATGTTCTGTATCGATTTTTAACATTAGAGATGAAAACAACTAACAGTTCGGTCTCGATCGACATTTTCATTTAGGTTTATGATCCGCCGATATCTATTCGTAAAGCTGAAAGAAAAAAACGTGGTCAATCGTAGTACCTTCGAGCGGACTTTTTACTCGATTCTTGGTGCTTTCTGAGTAAATGTAGTGGTCTATCTAGAGATGAGTTTCCACTGCGAAGTCCATGTACTACAATATAAAGTGGTTCATTGCGGAGATTATTGCACTATATGTATGATAATGTAAATAAGGAATGGTTTCAGACTTACATGGCTCCAGCTTCCCAAGTCCCTGCTTTCACAACAAGTTGATTCGTGCTAATGGATCGATGGTAAAATGTGCAGTTCAGGTCTACTCGAGGACCAGTGCTGAGACATTTAAAATGGAAAAATCTGCAAACGATCGCACTTCGTTAAGAGCTCCTCGGATATCGGGAGTACGCTTGAAAATAATGACTATGAAAAGTTCTATGCGTTCTAGCATTGTTTCTACAAAAGTCAAATGATGTTTTTGTAACGATATGACTCGAATACCAGAATTTGAGATTAAACAAAAACGCAGTGAGTCAGAAACTTGAGAAGTACCAAATTACATGCTTGGAAAGTTCATTCTGTCTGATTTTAATATAAAAGGATACAAGCAAGTTTACAAGAGACCTTTTGAATGTTCTGGAAAAAAAAAATCGGCAAATTTGCAAACGTGTTATGTTAGAGTCAGAAAAGTCAAAACATGAACAATATACCATATACATATCAGTTCTTGCTCCTGCATAGACCAGACACCACCTCCTTCCATCAATTTTACTTTTTTTTTAAATCTTTGCTGTATCTTCTGACTCGTATGTAAATGGGGCATTGGATCTTTAGTAAGTTTGACTTTTTGATGAGCAGCTGAATGCAGCATTTGTTATACAAAATGTGCATCGTCCGCAGTGTCTGGTCCAGGATCAGGTCTTTATTACCCCTGAATCTGCTCTCGTTGTCATGTTTCACTCAAGAAAGGGCAACATTATTATTGTAAATGGTTATTTTCCACTTAAATAAAAGAGGATTAGGCGAGGAAATGTTATACCGTGTACACTATAGGGGTGTTGTGGGAATATTTCTTTTACTTCAGCAAAAAAATAAAGTTTTATTTAAGATGTAATGAGATTTTTTTTTTAAGCATTTATTCTTTAACAGAGGAGTGGCTGGGTCATGGGGTAAATTACTGATATTAAGTCACTCTCATTCTTTCCCAAACAGGGTGGTACAGGAAGCCATGCGATGCTTATCTTGGCTAACATCGTAGATTTGTTTGCTTTAAGAGTCCAAGCTCTTTATCGGAAGGCAGCAGACGAGGGAGAGAGTTCTAAGAAAAGGTTTTAGAGTGGGATCATGTACACAGACTTAATGTGAGAACAGAAAATATCGAGCTAATGTTTAAGAATTTATGAAATGTTCAAACCACAGCTAGCACTGAAACACCACCTCAGGGCTTGGGTTGCCTCATCGTATGCCCAAATGACACCAGGTAACAGGACAAACTTCAACAACAGCCGTGTGATATTGTACTTGCGTAGAAAGCAGTGGAACACTCTTAGAAAAGAGTTGAGTATTCCAGGCTCTAGTTGAGGCGCTAAGAAATTTTAGGCAAAATGATCCAACAATAACAAAGTTCCTTAAACAACTGCCATAATGACGGGTTGCTACAGAACGTGACTCGTATGTAGTTCAGCTGGATGTCACAAAATGTCGCAATGTTCATAAGAATAAAACTTTGAACTTTTTTGGAATCTTAACCTTCATACGATGTTAGCTGGTGTTGTTAGATAGTTCTCTTAACAGTTTTCTGTTTGGAAGAACTCTAGCAGATATCTTACCGTTCAGAAAGGAGTGTCGTGTCCAGGGATTTGTGACCAGGCCTTTGTGAATTCTTCGATTTCCAGAGAGACACCGTCGGGCCCTTGAGCAATGCCCTATTCCCTTAATAGCTTTATTCCTAGATTAATTTCTGCCTCACATTGGATAAAAGTGACCGGCAAAGTAATTTCTTTACCATTATCCTAAATAGACAGACCATCACCAGTGGTAACCAACATTCTCTATAAATCATCAAGGCCAAAATTTACTATTATTCTACTTCAGTCCTTAGATTTTTATTTAATTTTCAAAAACAACATGAGATTGTGGAAAAACCATCATTTTAATCCTTTCTATTCTGTTCAACAAAGAGAGAGACTGGGTTCATGACCAAAATTGGCAGATCTTTGTTTCATCTTTTAGGCACATAATAATCCCGGTATAAAGGGATTATAAATGACAGAATGATGCCCTCATGAAGATGGTCAAGGGACAGTTTTGCAGACAGACATTAAGCCTGATTACTCAGATGTTGTGAGTAAGATTCTTTCATGTAAATGTCTCACTATTCCAGTCCAGGCTTAATCGATGTGTGCAAAAGAACCCTCAGAGAACAAGTCATCAACATATAATCGGCATTGAGAACTGAGTCCTGATTTCAGATGAACGCTCAATAATTCTTGTATTCTGTTGTTTTTATTTATTACATGTCATCCTTTTCTTTGGCACCGTGTTTGAGGATGCGGGTGAACTCTGTGTAATTGAAGTTTCCTTTTTTGTCGATCGGCGCCTCGCGGAAGAGCTCATCAACCTCCTCGTCTGTGAAGCGATCGCCCATGGTGGTCAGGAGCTCACGAAGATGGTCCTCATGGATAAAGCCTTCAACGAGGAGATAGATCAGATCAGGAGACTTTCACAGAGAATCTGAACTGGTGCAAAACTGAAATGTGGATTTGAGATTTTAAATAAAAAGAATAAGGCAACCCTTTAAAAAAAAGGCAGACGTTCATGCCGAATTATTTGGTTTCTACGTTCGTCATGATGCAGTTTATGTTCAGAGAGAAGCTATTTGGATCATCACATTGTTTGTTCCACTTTCAGTTAGAAGTGATCTAATTGAAGCTTTAAATCTAGTAAATGTATTTGGTAACGTCCTAAAAAACCCAAAGCTACCTGAGCCATCCTCGTCGAAGCAGGTAAAGGCGTTCCGTATGACATCCTCGGGATCAGTGCCATTGAGCCGCTCTCCAAACATGGTGAGAAACATGGTGAAGTTGATGGGACCTGGAGCCTCACTCATCATGCCCTCCAGGTACTCATCTGAAGGGTTCTTTCCTGGAAGACAGCAGGAAGCACATGTTCAAAACATTGATTTGTTGATATTATCTCACATATGCTTCTTTTCTGAACAATTACCGAGAGAAGCAAGCATGTCGTGAAGATCCTCCTTATCAATGAACCCGTCACGATTCTGGTCGATCATGTTGAACGCTTCTTTGAACTCTTGGATCTGGGACTGGTCGAACATGGCGAAGACGTTGGAAGTCGCCCTCTGTGGGCGCTTCTTCGTCGTCTTCCCCTTGGCACGCTTGGCGGCAGACATTCTGGCTGAAGAGTTTTGGCCTTTCAAAAAAAAGTTGAGGTTGATAAATATCTAGTATACATTGGTTTAATGATGGCCCCCATGTAGCCCCCAAGGGTTTCTAGTTGGCCCCCATGTAGCCCCCCAAGGGTTTCTAGTTGGCCCCCATGTAGCCCCCCCCCAAGGGTTTCTAGTTGGCCCCCATGTAGCCCCCCAAGGGTTTCTAGTTGGCCCCCATGTAGCCCCCCCAAGGGTTTCTAGTTGGCCCCCATGTAGCCCACCAAGGGTTTCTAGTTGGCCCCCATGTAGCCCCCAAAGGGTTTCTAGTTGGCCCCCATGTAGCCCCCAAAGGGTTTCTAGTTGGCCCCCATGTAGCCCCCCAAGGGTTTCTAGTTGGCCCCCATGTAGCCCCCCAAGGGTTTCTAGTTGACCCCCATGTAGCCCCCCAAGGGTTTCTAGTTGACCCCCATGTAGCCCCCCAAGGGTTTCTAGTTGGCCCCCATGTAGCCCCCCAAGGGTTTCTAGTTGACCCCCATGTAGCCCCCAAAGGGTTTCTAGTTGACCCCATGTAAACATATGATCATGTTATAAAACACAGCTGGAATTACACGGTCTAAAAAGTGACTTAAAGACTGAAGCATACACACTAAGGCAACTTTCAGTTAGTGGAACATTTACAGCATTTCTGTCAGCTGAAAACCGGATCAAATAAGCTGATTAAATAAGAATATTGGATTGCTGGATTTGGCTGAATTCCAGATGGCTCTGAATAAAAGAACAGCTTCACCATCCTACATAACGTACTATAACAGGAAGTCACTTCGGATTAAACTTTAGACATTACCAGCAAGCTGTGTACGCTCGGCTCGAAGCATTTACTCTATCGACTTGGATTCGTCTCAGTATTATTACCATTTGTACTATTTTTACTGGGGCTTGTCTCTTTCTTTAGCATTGGTTGCACAAAATATGGTCTTGGCTTAGAATTAGTAAAAAAGGGCGTTCGAGCTGTCTTTTCTTACCTCATACCAAAGTTAGACAAACGCAATCCCTCCTTGTGTGCAGCATCATAATCAGATGCAATTCATGAAATAGGTTAACTAAAACTAGCTAAAGATTTGATGCTTTTTGGTCTTGACCTTCTTATCTTAATAGCTTTAAGTTAAGACAGTGTCTTGACCAGGCTAGTCCTGGTGTTGGTCTTCCCAATTGGTCTTGACTACTTGACTACAGCATCGTTACTTCCAGCGCACGATAAACTTCTCAATCTAAACCAAAGCAAAAAGGTGTCTTCGAAAACAATCGATGGGGTTGCCAGGTTACTAATATTTAAACAAAACGAATAAAAAATAATTCACTGCAAAATAGCTCTGACCGATTTTGCTTATCCTCAGAACACTTGATAACATTCGGAATAACCTCAGTGAGGGAATCACGGACTTGACAAACGTCAAACAGGTTACTGCATTCATAAAGTGCATTCGGAGCATTCGGAGCATTCAGCCATCCACGACACACCCTGATTGCAAATGAGTGATGGCTTTTATTAACCACTATCATCTGTCCCACATCCCTCTGTGGTACAACCACAACGAACTCGTCTCTGTGGGACTACTGAAATAGAACCACATCTCAAACTTAAACAGAAAGATCTTTTCAAATGGACGAGGAAATGGACTAGAAACAGGGCACAAGTACTATGATATCATGTGGTGGATTTAGGTCCAAAGTCTGAGGAGAAAGATCTAAATTTTGGTTCTTGAGGAATTTCCAGCAGCGTACAATTTTTTTCAAATTTAGATATTAGATTGTTTGACTAGTTTCTTTCCAATAACAATCATGTATGATTGTAAGCATTTATCCACTGAACCTATGAACAGTTTGGATTGTGTTCATACAGTCTGCCAGAACTGAGGGAATCCATGACATTATTTACAGTTAAAGATTCCTGGCTGCAAAATGTTTACAAGAACCATCCGTTATTTGCCAAAAAACACGACCGCATTTGTCCTGAAATTGCATCTGCGCTATGTCCTAGCGTCAACGCTGACTGCCGTTTGTGACCGTAGTTTTTTTTCATTTCAATGTGAAGCTTAAGTCTTCCCCCTCACTCCTACTTCAACTCGCTTTACCCTGAGGAAAGGAGAAGAATGTTATCAGATGTTTTGCTTCGATTACTTCATAGCTGAATTCTTCTGAGTTAAAAAAAAAACTTAAAAAAAAAAAAAAAACAACAGAAATGCTTTTATACATATTTGAACACCACTTTAACATAAGATGTTAGAGAATTGAATAGTGGTAAATACACAGATACGTTAAATTCTACATGAATATATCAGTCGATGCTGCGATCTGTTTTACTTACTGTACACTGTTCATTTGTTTAGCTTTCATGCTTGTTGCAGAAAAATGCATCTAGCTGCACAGCCAAATTTCTCACAAGTGAGGTCTTAGAGAAATAAATCGGATTCTCTGAGCTCTCATGCTCCTTTTTTGGACAATGTTTCTCGTTCATTAAAAAGGGTTTTAAAAAGGAAATAAGAAGCCGGACAACAAGAGCGAATGAAATGATACAAACTCGAACTCATACAAACCGACAACAGATCAGAGAAATAAATGTAAAGAAGTAAAGAAAAGAATTGTACTACAGCAGACCCAGCAGTGTGAACGTCATTCGTGTGTTCAGCTCACGAATACATCCAAACGAGACATTTTTCTTAAACAGGACACACTACTACTATGATTCATGACAGAACATAATAATACAAAGGAAGCACTTTTAAAGATGGACAGAAAGATTAACAGCATTGCATTGAGCACTGAAGCGTGATGTGCTAAGCTCACCTCGGTGTTGAGTGGCAGCAGGTTCGGCTTGAGCCTCGGACTTGCTCCTGTTTCTCTCCCAGCACGGGACGTTTGTTTAATGTTTCAGTGTCTTCACCACACCTCCCCGTCCGTGACAGCCAATAAGGTCAACATCATGCCTCAGGCAGCCACGCAGGCCTTTAGCCTTACAAGGCAAAGGAATCTGGGAGCTCCTGCCATCCCACATCCTGAGAGGTTTTTTCGCAAATGAAACACACTCCGATGTCTGGAGGAGTCGCAGAGCTGAGGCCTTATTTAGCAAGCAAATGAACTCTTATGCCACAGCAGGGCGATGTTTCCTTAACAAAAGTGTCACGGAAAACAAAGAACAGAGGCCTGCATGTGTTTGTGTGACTCTTTTTTTGCAAATCCTTATAGAGACGCTAGAGGAGTGCAGCGCAATGTCAGGGTTTATTCTTCATTTCCACAGAACATGAAAAATAACAACATTTCCACATCGTATGTGATACAGCCTTATAGGGTATGAATCTACACATTGTATTTCATCATATGTATTTGCAAAATTAATATTTTTTACACATTGTTAAACCCAGTATGGACCTGAGGTCATGATGAATACTGATGCATCAGACATATGTTTAATTAAGCTTTGCAATTAAACTTACATTTTTGCAAATAATAAACTAACCCTAACCCTAACCCTTACAGGTGGTAAAGAGGGATGAATACTTATGAACATGTTAAGACGTTGAGAGACCATAAGGACAAAACTGAGTGTGCGGGGCATACTCTCTCTCTCCCATTAGCTGATCATCTGTGGGTCGTGGTTGTGGTACAGGGTAGAAAGCAGCCGTCTCAGAGGAACTGACAGATGACCAGACTGTGGGGGAAATGCAGAAAAATTCAAAATAAGATAAAATAAAATAAGATGTATGCAGTATATCAGGAAGCTTATTAATTTATGTTGCATGCACAACTAATTCAGCTGATTAAAACCAGGAGGGTCCTGATAACGATCTGTACAACAGCACGATTAGAAAATTGTTATAAGCTGTTATAAAGGACAAAAATAACACTACTCAGTATTAACTCAGTATTAACACTAGATAATGCATATATTTTGTCACTAATATTTTGACACTAGATTTTCCCTCATATATAAAATTCATGCATTATCTAGACAAAATGCTCATATTTATTATATGTAGAAATGGGAATTAACAATAACAACAATAATAATAATAATAATAATAATAATAATAATAATAATAATAATAATAATAATAAAATCATCCAAATTTATTCATGATTTAAATCTTCTTGTCTAGTAAAGTCTAGTAAATTTCATATAAACAAAGAAAATAATCATAAAATAAGAACATAAAAAAATAACACATAGATAATACATAAATATAATCATATATAACAAAATAATTTTCAATATATATTTTTATATATTTAAAATATATTTAATATATACTGAGAAGGAAAAAAAATCCTTAAGTTATGATTGACGTGCATGATAACCAATCATAAGAGCTCGCTTAAGCACGAGCGTTATATATCCACTCCTAGCACATGAGATGAAATATGGTTGCTATGGCGATGAGAACGGCCAATCATGTCGCAGGAGGCGGGAACCCACTTACTTCCTGAAACAAAAACCCAGAACAGAAGCCTCGCGCATCGAAAACAAGTCTTTTCTTTGTTTACAGTAAAAGTTAAGAAAGTGTTAACACACCCGACTGTTAAAAAGTGAAAGTTATGGAGATGGTGATGAGTTTAGTTCTGTCCTGCACCCGGGGGTAAGTCAGTGTTTTTAATATAATCCTATGGACAACCTTCACATAGGGAGGAAAACGGGTGGGAAATAAAATGTCCTCAGTTTGACCCGAATATCTCCTCAATGACGTTTATTGTTGGGTCTAGAAGCTTCTTATTGTATTAAATTACTGTTTTAATTTACTAGTGCACCTATATAGTGAGTGAGGAGGCGTTTGGGACGTGGGGCAGAAAAGGGGTGGGCAAAAATACACGCACAGGGCGTGTGACGTCATTTAGTGACGTATAGCGACGTGCATAATTACGCCAATCGCAATTATACACTGATCAAGTCATCATTTAGTCATGGAGACGATTTAGTATTGAGCGAGATAACTGAGTCATGAGGACAACTTAGTAAAGCAATGAAACGTTGTAAACTAGTGATGACGTCATAAAACATGTTATTATGACGTCATAATTGGTTTACGGCATGTGCGCTTAGTGACTCCGGAGTAATTAAACAGTCAGATGTGATTTTTTGTTGTTGTTGTTCTCAGATCTGTTTTGTGATCAGCAGCCACCCATTTCATTACATCTGTACCTGTTAGCAGGGTAAATCACTTCAGGCAGTGAGGACAAGCTCACATGGAAAACATGGAGACGAACAAGCGGAAGTGTGAGCCGAGGACCAGCGAGAAAAAATGCTGTAAGTGATGCGGTGTGGATGCTCCACATGTCCAGAATAAAAAAGAATTGGGTAACTTTGGATTTGGGAAAGTTTTCTCTGAACATTTCTGGAAGGAGTCTCCAGTCTTCTGTAAAGTGTTTATATGTGGTATGTGGTAGCCTAGTGGTTAAGGTGTCGGGCTGCCAATCGTTGTGAAGGTTGTGAGTTTGATCCCAGGTCCACCAAACTGTCACTGTTGGGCCCCTGAGCAAGGCCCTTAACCCTCAATTGCTCCGTTGTATAAAAAAAATAATAAAAAAAGTGATAATGTAAGTCGCAAAAGTAAACGTAAATATATAAACAGTTTAACAACATCCAGTATTATTAAAGATGCAGCAGTGAAGTTAGGAAAACTAAGCATAAAGGGATTCTGTACTGTACACACGTGTGCTTTAAAGGCTCTTCATCACGTTTTAGTCTGGAACCTGAAAACATCTTGTTGTAAGCTGATATCCGTGTGACAGGAAGTCAGAGAATGAGGAATTATAGAAACAGAAGACCTTCAGAACCTTCACAACATCGATCAGATCCAGAGTGAAGGACATCTGATAGCAGGAAGTAAAGACTTGTCTTTCACTGTTTAATTATTCCCAAACCTTGGTTTAGTCGCAAGCCTATTTGACACACGTTCTGCCTTCATGCCTCAGAATGAAACATTAACATGGAAAGAAAGCTGAATGTTCAGTGACCCTGACTTTAAGAGATGATTAAACTTTCTGTAGAAAAGATTCAATTTCTGAAGCAGTTTTCAGAGAGAACAGGAAACAATGACCATATATGGAAGGCGGATAGAGAAAGGGTACAGAAACGTGTCGAAACAACACGAATTTACATTTCACGTCTTTAAAGAAAAGAGAATGATTTCGCACGTGTGTTTACGGCTTGTTGTTTTTTTTCTTTTCTTTTCAGCGTGGGCGTCCCACATGACCAACTCATCCACTCTGATCGTCATGATCGGCCTCCCTGCCAGAGGCAAGACCTACATGTCCAAGAAACTGACTCGCTACCTCAACTGGATCGGAGTTCCCACAAAAGGTGCCCGAAAAGTGACCGATCACATTTTAAAGTTTGATAAATCAGTCGTAACTTTGCATTTGCATGAGTTTCTTCTGAGCGCTGTGTGTGTGTGTGTGTGTGTGTGTGTGTGTGTGTGTGTGTGTGTGTGTGTGTGTGTGTGTGTCTGTTTGCAGTGTTTAACCTGGGCGAGTACCGGCGTGAAGCCGTCCAGTCCTACAAATCCTACGACTTCTTCCGACACGACAATGCCGAAGCCATGAGGATCAGGAAGTGCGAGTTTTCTTTTAATATTCCACTTTATAACGCTATGTCTAAGAGCGATAAGCAAAAATATCGGCACCCGCATTAAGATATCACATCTGTAACTACAGCGTTCTGGTTCTTCTGATACGACAGCGCTTTACAGACGATTACAACATAGTCTACACTTTTTATCCATTAATTGTGTAGTCGCATTCTAGCGGCGGTTCTGCCAACAGCTCCACTTATTTTCTTACTGTCCATCAGATAAAAATGGAGCTTTTCATGTCACAGAAAAAAAAAAAACACTAAATAGTTGTAGAACAGGTCAAGTTTTTGTGAAGGAGCTGTAAGTCCTATTCTCAGATTCAGAGTCCTGAGTAAAGCTACATCCTGACCGAGTCTCATGATATTTCTCTTCAGACATTGCGCTCTCGTGGCTCTGCAGGACGTGAACAGTTACCTAAAGGAGGAGGGCGGGCAGATCGCCGTGAGCTCCTCTTTTACTTTAAACCATTTCATCACTGTTACTTCTCTTTATTATTGCTTCTGTCTAACATGTAAAGGTGTAAAAATGTTAGAGCATACTAAACACTTTTCCCTCCTTTTTTTCACATTAGTAAAATTAATAGTTGTGTGTCTTTCATTTTCATCCAAATAGTTGAGATTCTTTCACAGAGATTTTTAAACAGTATTTTTTGAAGCGATTTCTGCCGTTTAAACGTCCGCAGGTGTTCGATGCCACGAATACGACTCGAGAGAGGCGAGATCTCATCCTGGAGTTTGGCCAGGAGAACGAGTACAAGGTCAGAGTCTGATGTGTGTTTGCAGGCAGCTTCAAAAACGATTAAAAAGGTTAAAAAGAATGAAAAAAATATATATATTGTTTTTATTATGGGGCACGGTGGTTTAGTGGTTAGCACGTTTGCCTCAGACCTCCAAGGTTGGGGGTTCGATTCCCGCCTCCGCCTTGTGTGTGTGGAGTTTGCATGTTCTCCCCGTGCCTCGGGGGTTTCCTCCGGGTACTCCGGTTTCCTCCCCCGGTCCAAAGACATGCATGGTAGGTTGATTGGCATCTCTGGAAAATTGTCTGTAGTGTGTGAGTGTGTATGTGAATGAGAGTGTGTGTGTGTGCCCTGGGATGGTTTGGCACTCCGTCCAGGGTGTATCCTGCCTCGATGCCCGATGACGTGATTTACTGAGTAATTACTGCGTTAATGTGTGATAGTGAAAGTCTGGTATTTGTGTCCTCACGACTTCCAGGTGTTTTTCGTCGAGTCCATCTGTGACGACCCAGATGTCATCGCTGAAAATATAATGGTACGTTTACTGCATATGAACACATCGCTGCATGGTCATGAAGAGTGACAGAAAATAATGAAAAGCTTCCGTGTGTGAGTGAGTGTGTGTGTGTGTGTGTGTTTATTAGATAGATAGATAGGTTGATAGATAGACAGATAGATTGATTGATTGATCTTTAATCCGTCCCTTAGGAACACTATTTGTGTTTCATAATTAAATAGAATTTAAAGTCTATTCATTTACTGCAGTTTAAAGGCGCTCCACTAGGTGGCGTTGTATTCATAGTATTTCCCGATCAAGCCACAAATAAACTGACACATAAACATATGTATATAAAAAATTATTTGTCTTCAAATACCGGGTCTACGGTGTGAAAGTCTGTACTGGTTCAGTGACAGAAGTACAATAAAGGAAAAGAAAAAAAATTATGCAGTTAACTTTGTTTAAGATTGTCAGGGATTAATGTGTGTGTCTCAGTCCACCAACTTCTGTCTGTCTGTCTGTCCGTTTGTCTGTCTGTCTGTTTGTCTGTCTGTCTGTGTCTGTCTGTCTGTTTGTCTGTCTGTTTGTCTCTCTGTCTGTCTGTCTGTGTCTGTCTGTCTGTTTGTCTGTCTGTTTGTCTGTCTGTCTGTCTCTGTATGTCTGTTTGTCTCTGTCTGTCTGTATGTCTGTTTGTCTCTCTGTCTGTCTGTCTGTCTGTATGTCAGTCTGTCTGTCTAACCAGTTAGTTAGTAGTAAGTAATACCACATTTCTTATCTTTGTATAAACCTTTCATACAGTATATTTTTTGGCACATGATGCTTTGCTTGATTAATAGACATTATAACAGAGTAGCTTTGGTCACATGACTTACAAAGGATCCCAAAGGACTTACATTTTGATACATAGTGCAGTAAATAGGGTGAAAAGGGGAATACTAAATAGGGTAACTAGTGCTACACATCAGTAGATGGATGGATGGATGCATGCATAGAAAGAAGTAATAATAATAATATGTTTTTTTTATAAAATAAATACACGTAATTGTATAGAATCAAAAAGATCATTCAGTCATTTTCTGTGCACCAGGATGTGAAGGTGTCGAGCCCGGATTATCCCGAGAGAGGCCGCGAGAGCGTCATGGAGGACTTTCTGAAGAGAATCGAGTGTTACAAAGTCACCTATCAGCCTTTAGACCCAGACGCACACGATAAGTAAGACCGAGTGTCTGTTGGTGTGATGGTCGATTTGATCAGCAGGGGGAGATAAAGATCACGTGTCCTCGGCGTGATTCGTGTTTCCGTCCTCAGAACTCTGTGTGTTTTTCAGCCAGTCGTAGTTACTGTTATTCTGCTTTGAAACATCAAGCTCGTCCAATTCTAATATTTTTCCTGAATGTATTTATGGGAATAGCGATAACTTCACCGTGTGACGAAGCTTTACTAAAAAATTCTCCAGATAAATGAAATCCAGAGTTCAGGGACATGACACAGTCAGATATGATCAGGATTCCAGAGAAAACATTCCTGTGCCTTTGGTAGTGTTCCTACTTTTCAGTGACTCTCTTTCTCTCTTATACACACACACACACACACACACACACACACACACACACACACACACAATTAAAACCACATGCACAGACAGCTCAACATGAGCTGTGTTCATCTTCTTCATTGATGATACTACGTGAAAATTCACCCATGATTTGATATGATTAAAAATACAGAAAAAAATATTAGCGGTGTTTGTGTGTGTGTGTGTGTGGGTGTGGGTGTGTGTGTTACTCAGAGAGCGCTCTTTCATCCAAGTGATCAACGTAGGCCAGAGTTTCCTGGTGAACCGCGTGCAGGATTACATCCAGAGCAAGATTGTGTACTACCTAATGAACATCCACGTGCACAAACACTCCATCTACCTCTGCCGGCACGGGGAGAGCGAACACAACGTGCAGGGTCTCATAGGGGGCGACTCGGGCCTGTCGCCTCACGGGAAAGAGGCGAGGGTTCACGTTCACTAGAAACACACGCCATCAGTGTTGTTTGTTATTATTACTATTTTACAAGTTACACAACGAGCTGAAGTACAGACTGGAAAAAGTTTGTGTGTTAAGTCTGCTTATTGTGTGTGTGTGTAGTTTGCCGTGGCTCTGAGGGAATTTATAGTGGACCAGAAGCTGGTGGATCTGAAGGTGTGGACCAGCCAGCTGAAGCGCACCATCCAGACGGCCGAGGCTCTGGGCGTTCCGTACGAGCAGTGGAAAATCCTCAACGAGATCGATGCTGTGAGTCAGAAGGCCACCAGAACTCCTCCTCACACCAACCGCTACAGCCATTACAGACCCCATACAGGGCGAGGGCTCTTTAACGAGACTTCTGCTTTTAAACAAAAGTTAACGGGAATTACACTTTAAAAAAAAGTCCTTTGTTTACGAAGGATTTCTTACACGTGACCCAGGAGGCTCTCTTCAAGAGTTTGTCAAACTTTATGAGGGGTTTTAAATGTATTGATTTTTTACGATTAATCTTTAATTTAATTTGATCATGTTTTGGTAAATGTTTTCATTTATTGTTACAGCAGGATTGCAAGGCGTTTAGAGCAGGTTTACACTGAGGGTACAGTGTGGTGCATCTACTGCGAGTTTACACTGAGGGTACAGTGTGGTGCATCTACTGTGGGTTTACACTGAGGGTACAGTGTGGTGCATCTACTGTGGGTTTACACTGAGGGTACAGTGTGGTGCATCTACTGCGGGTTTACTGCGAGTTTACTGTGGGTTTACACTGAGGGTACAGTGTGGTGCATCTACTGTGGGTTTACACTGAGGGTACAGTGTGGTGCATCTACTGTGGGTTTACTGTGGGTTTACACTGAGGGTACAGTGTGGTGCATCTACTGCGGGTTTACTGTGGGTTTACACTGAGGGTACAGTGTGGTGCGAGATTACAGCGAGTCTACTGCGAGATCACAGCGAGATTACAGCGAGTTTATAGGGAGATTACAGCGAGTTTATAGGGAGATTACAGCGAGTTTATAGGGAGATTACAGCGAGTTTGTAGCGAGTTTATAGGGAGATTACAGCGAGTTTATAGGGAGATTACAGCGAGTTTATAGGGAGATTACAGTGAGATCACAGCGAGTTTACAGGGAGATTACAGAGAGTTTATAGGGAGATTACAGCGAGTTTACAGCAGACTTACAGTGAGTTTACAGTGAGTTTATAGGGGGATTACAGCTAGTTTACAGTGAGTTTATAGGGGGATTACAGCTAGTTTACAGTGAGTTTATAGGGGGATTACAGTGAGTTTACAGCAGGTTTACAGTGAGTTTACAGTTAGTTTATAGGGGGATTACAGTTAGTTTACAGTGAGTTTATAGGGGGATTACAGCTAGTTTACAGTGAGTTTATAGGGGGATTACAGCTAGTTTACAGTGAGTTTATAGGGGGATTACAGTGAGTTTACAGCAGGTTTACAGTGAGTTTACAGTGAGTTTATAGGGGGATTACAGCTAGTTTACAATGAGTTTACAGCAGGTTTACAGTGAGTTTACAGTGAGTTTATAGGGGGATTACAGCTAGTTTACAATGAGTTTATAGGGGGATTACAGTGAGTTTACAGTGAGTTTATAGGGGGATTACAGTGAGTTTACAGCAGGTTTACAGTGAGTTTACAGTTAGTTTATAGGGGGATTACAGCTAGTTTACAGTGAGTTTATAGGGGGATTACAGCTAGTTTACAGTGAGTTTACAGCAGGTTTACAGTGAGTTTACAGTGAGTTTATAGGGGGATTACAGCTAGTTTACAGTGAGTTTATAGGGGGATTACAGTGAGTTTACAGCAGGTTTACAGTGAGTTTACAGTTAGTTTATAGGGGGATTACAGTTAGTTTACAGTGAGTTTATAGGGGGATTACAGCTAGTTTACAGTGAGTTTATAGGGGGATTACAGCTAGTTTACAGTGAGTTTATAGGGGGATTACAGCTAGTTTACAGTGAGTTTACAGCAGGTTTACAGTGAGTTTACAGTGAGTTTATAGGGGGATTACAGCTAGTTTACAGTGAGTTTATAGGGGGATTACAGTGAGTTTACAGTGAGTTTATAGGGGGATTACAGTGAGTTTACAGCAGGTTTACAGTGAGTTTATAGGGGGATTACAGTGAGTTTACAGCAGGTTTACAGTGAGTTTACAGTTAGTTTATAGGGGGATTACAGCTAGTTTACAGTGAGTTTATAGGGGGATTACAGTGAGTTTACAGTGAGTTTACAGCAGGTTTACAGTGAGTTTACAGTGAGTTTATAGGGGGATTACAGCTAGTTTACAGTGAGTTTATAGGGGGATTACAGCTAGTTTACAGTGAGTTTATAGGGGGATTACAGCTAGTTTACAGTGAGTTTATAGGGGGATTACAGCTAGTTTACAGTGAGTTTATAGGGGGATTACAGCTAGTTTACAGTGAGTTTATAGGGGGATTACAGCTAGTTTACAGTGAGTTTATGGGGGGATTACAGCTAGTTTACAATGAGTTTACAGCAGGTTTACAGTGAGTTTACAGTGAGTTTATAGGGGGATTACAGCTAGTTTACAGTGAGTTTATAGGGGGATTACAGTGAGTTTACAGCTAGTTTACAGTGAGTTTATAGGGGGATTACAGTGAGTTTACAGCGAGTTTACAGCAGGTTTACAGTGAGTTTACAGTGAGTTTATAGGGGGATTACAGCTAGTTTACAGTGAGTTTATAGGGGGATTACAGCTAGTTTATAGGGGGATTACAGCTAGTTTATAGGGGGATTACAGTGAGTTTACAGCAGGTTTACAGTGAGTTTATAGGGGGATTACAGTGAGTTTACAGCAGGTTTACAGTGAGTTTATAGGGGGATTACAGTGAGTTTACAGCGAGTTTACAGCAGGTTTACAGTGAGTTTACAGTGAGTTTATGGGGGGATTACAGCTAGTTTACAATGAGTTTACAGCAGGTGTACAGTAAGTTTACGGTGAGGCTACAGTAAGTTTACAGTAGGTTTACGGTGAGGCTACAGCAGGTTTACAGTATGTCCATTGAGTGAACTTATACTGAGCAGTTTTATTTTATATGATGTTTATAGTGACTACAGTGGATTTGTGTGTACGGTAAGTTTACAGTAAGTGTGTACGGTAAGTTTACAGTAAGTGTGTACGCTAGGCTTATAACATGTTTATAAGATTTTCAGTACAATGTTACTCTGTCACTTCCTCTTTACAACAAATACAACAAGACACATTTTATTTTGCTGAGTGTTTGTCATTTGAATTAAGAGAATCAAACAGTATTGTTTGTTGCTTTAAGGGCATCTGTGAGGAAATGTCCTACAACATGATCAAGGAGAAGTTTCCTGAGGAATTCGCGATGAGAGATCAGGATAAATATCATTACCGCTACCCAGGAGGGGAGGTGAGCATCTCCAGCATCACAGTGCTCATGCTTCATTCTTGTACAAACAGAAATTAACACTGTTTCAGCTGCATGTGCTCAGAAAAGAGTCGAAGAAGGACAAGGACACGTCTGCCGCTGTTATGTCTGATCGACGTCTGTACAGGAGACACAGTTATCTGTTCACACTAGACGTACACAATGTTATATAGATAACGTGAAGACATTTTTAGATAAATAGGAAAAAGTTCAATAATCTTGTTGTTAGTTAAGAGGCTGATGTCAGGCTGATGTTTTCTCCACACGGTTGCTGTAGTCATACCAGGATCTGGTACAAAGACTGGAGCCGGTGATAATGGAGCTGGAGAGACAGGGCAACGTGCTGGTCATCAGTCACCAGGCCGTCATGAGATGCCTGCTCGCATATTTCCTGGACAACAGCGCCGGTCAGGATCCATCTTACTTCTAAACACACACAACTGATCAATCTTTCACACTGACGTAGGAGCTCTCACTGTTATCTGGCACGTGCCTGAAAGCCCTGAGCTGATGTCTGCCACGTAGGCGTGTCCTTCCTGCACCCTGCTGGCTCCGCCTCCCACTGGGGTTCTAACGTAGACTGTGATTTGTGTTCTAGATGACTTGCCGTATCTGAAGTGCCCTCTGCACGTGGTGCTGAAACTCACCCCTGTGGCTTACGGTAAACCACTTCCTGTTGTCATCGTGCCTTATAATTAAATACGGAATAAAGTTATTAATAAAAAATATTGCATTTTTATTTAAACTGAAAAGAAAAGAGCTGTTTTGAAATCTTTCTTTAAAGAGAATTATTTTATGTTCAGATTTTATTACTCGATGTTAGAAAAAAATTAGTTGTATCAGTTGCAGCCACCATGATCGCAAATACGCTGTATGGCAAAAGTATGCACACCCCTGACCATCACACTCATAGGAGCTTGTTCCAGATTTGTTTCATTTACATTTCTGGCATTTTGCAGACTCCCTTATACAAGTGAGCAATTGAGGGTTAAGGGCAGTGGCACCTTGGTGGACCTGGGATTTGAACTCATGACCTTCTGATCAGTAGTCTTAACACGTTTAACACTGAGCTAACCACTTCCCTACGTTTTATTCTGTTTGCTTGCTGATATAATGAGCTCTCTCTACTCTTCTGGAAAGACTCTCCATCAGATGTTGGAGCACACAGAAGCTGTGAGGATGTGATCAGTGAGATCAGACTCTGATGCTGGGATGTTGAGGAGACTCCAGCTCCAGTTCATCCCAGAGGTGATCAGTGGGGTTGAGTCGGAGTCAGGGCTCTGTGTAGGACACTGAAGTTCTTCTCTCCAACCTTCACCTCCACACTGTGTCTTTGTTCAGTGTTCAAGCCTCTCAGGTCCAGTGAAGGGAAACTATACGTCAATGTTCTGTGCTTCCGGCTTTGGGTGTGATGGTGATGGTCAGGGGTGCACATACTTTTGGCCATGCAGTGTATTTTTTCGGTTTTTTTCATGTCCAAATGAACCGACCCAATTCCACTCTGTGTGTCATCATTATTTTTACTCTAGTTTTGAAAGAAATGTGTGTTTATTAGCACTAAACGTGTACTTTGTTAATATTTGCAGGGTGTAAAGTGGAGATGTTTGAGCTGAACGTTGAAGCTGTGAACACACATCGCAGCAGAACACTCGTAAGAACTGGTTCTTGTTTAAGCTCTTTTTAAGAGGTTGCTGAAGGCTGTTTATAGCTGCTATAACCTGAGAGGAAAACATTAAACATAACTCTGAAACAGACTAAAATATCAGGCAATAAACACAAAATAGACTATTTCAGGACCTGCTGGTGACAATTAGTGCTGATTATTTTCCTATAACTGGAATCTGAGTGTGGTGTCATGCAGAGAGCGATGATTCAGCTGATTGTTGGCTTTCAGGAAGTTCCTGTTTGTCTGTTATTCCCTGAAAAATTGGATGATATGGTAAATATGAAAGGATGTGGGTGGATTTGTTAATTACAGCCCGGTGTCCGGAGTCCACACTAT